>NC_069501.1:51859358-52071858 GCF_027579735.1 Bombina bombina | reverse complement strand
ATTTAAATGATGGTTTTATATGGATTTAGTGGGGCCAAGAAGATGATGAGTCACTAATGTTCAGTTTAAAATATAACTTGCACTGGAAACACGCATAAAATAAAATAATTTAAAATACTGGGCTGTGCGATTAAAATAAACAACTAGAGAGGGTTTGGGTAATAAGGTGGAGTTATGGACCATGAAAGTAGGTAACCGTATTTACTGCTAGCTACAGATTTAAGTACATGTATCAGTGTGATTGGTGAGAACAAACAATGTCATGCAATTGAATAATAGCTGGATTCCAGCTTATAATATTTGTATTACTTGTTGCTTGTTGACGTATATTTCTCCCTGTTAGGTGGTAGTAGCGGGGTATCAGAAGCAGTTGTCACAATATAGAGTCTAATGGATAAACATGCCTGACTCATTTGGCTGTTAAAGTGTACAATTATGAATCGTTGTTATAATTAGTTTACAACCATATATATAATATAATACAGACAATTATACCATTAGATCACCGGTGATGTGATATGTGACAGTATTGAAGTAATGAATATTCATATTACACGCTACTATTGATAAGATTAATGAGTGTAATACATGCACATAAAATATCCGGTACTGTGCATACATACGAAGAATATTCAGAAGATAAAGATAACTGTATTGTCTTGGGGTTAGTTAAGTAATCATTAGATCATACCGAATAAGTGACACCAATAGCTACCATAATATCTGATCTGTTGTCAAAGTCTACCTGATTTACCCACTAATACAGGATAGGATAGTTAAGCACTTTATATTATCTGCTTATGGTAATAATTAAAGCCCTCATCAATCCAGGGAGATGATATCCTGGTGGAGAGTAGAAAGAGGGACAGGGTGTGTAAACTGCAGATGCTTGTAACAAGATATTAAATAAAGTATGTAACAATTGTTTGTGTATTAAATCGAGTCCTGTTACATAATATAGTGCATATGAGAAGTAAGGGTATAGTACCGGATTTATGAATTATCTTCCATTAGCGGTCTCATAATAGTTGAGGTCAACTGTATACCCTCTCTATGTAGTCTCCATTAAAGCTAGCAGTCAATTATGTCAGTCAATTGGCCCAAATTTACCGGAGTTTACACAATTACTAAGCACAGAGCAGTATCACAATACAAGGTGCCAAATCCCTAATGGAGCTCAAGTTGAGTATTGGCTATATACAGTGCATTATCCTGATAATACTATGGGCTAGATTTATTAACACTGAGGCATACAGGGGCAAGTATACACGCCCCTGTACGCCTCAGCTCGCCTGTGGCGGGGCGAAATTACCTGCAGGTATTCACCATTGCACACGAGCGCAATTTTGCGCTCACGTGCAATCCCGCCCCCTGCCCGCGTACAGCCAATCACGCGCGGGCAGGAGCTGTCAATCTCCTTGGTCGGACTCAACCGAGGAGATTGAATTTCGCCACCTTAGAGGTGGCGAAGAGCTTAGGGAAGCAGTGGTCTGGTGACCGCTGCTTGATAAATCACGGCGAGCAAGTTCTTGTGAGAACTTGCAGCCGTAGGGGCTTGATAAATCGAGCCCTATGTCCTCATTCCACAATAAATTAACAAATTAGCATAGCTATATGGCATGTAAAGAAGCCATCCCTAGGTGCCCTAACAAACACAGGAGCTCCCAGACTCCTCACTAGTGCCTTAACATTTCGCCGTAACTCGGCTTTATCGAAGGGTAAGCGCGCGTTGCGCTGGAAGCGAGTTTTTATGAGTTAGCTGAAGACAGTCTACGCCCCTTGTCTGACGTAACTGTGAAGTTCGCTGTCAGGAGTTTTGTTGACAAACTATCATTTGAGCCTCCGTTAGTCAGTCCAGGTTACAAAGTATACCTGGAGTTGCTTATAGGTATTTGATATTTGCGGTAATTATGTATGCTCTAATAGTATATGGCATACGTTTAATGCTCCTGTTTATACTTATAACAAAATATAGGATAATCCTACTGTATCACAAGTGTAAATAAATGTGAGATTATAACTTAAAATTCAAGTGATTTTATTTTTCCTTAAGTGTACGTGAAATGCAAACAATTTTGCAGAAAAGGCAAGAGAGGAAAATAACTCATTGCTTATCCCTAAGTGATAACGTGAGAATGTGTCTGGATATATTAAATACCTATCAGACTTAAATATAGTACTAATTGAATATAGGTATAAGCCGTCAGCACACAAGTGTATAGTGCTTACTGGGCATTAAGAGTTACTATCTCATAAAGAAATAGTTCAACATGTATAGGGTTGATGAGTGTAACTGAAATAGACCTGATTAACAGGAAAATGTGAATATCTGAGTACACATAATGTTGCTTACGATTAATATCAGAAATAACACGGAATTAACTAAAGTGATTATGTGTTTTGGGTGCCACACTAAAAGCTAAAAAGAGAGGAGAAAAAAGAAAGTTTAACACTATATCAGAATGTTATATATATATATATATATATATATATATAAACGAAATTGGTTACAATCCCTTATATATCTTTGGAAACCTATAATATTTGTAGTGGATATAGATCTAAAAATGTCACTAAATAGATAGAGCATATGATTAATGTGTATTAACTCATACCATGTATACATACTGCTAGTTTAAAATATGGGCTAATATACTCAAGGGTCCATCAAACTGAGATAAAACCACTATGGTATAATTTACAGAAAGGGTGCAAAGTTATTCTGTTCGTTTTGCCCTAGTGGATAGACAGAATTGAGTAAAAATATCCACTTGCATTCTGCACGTAGTAAAGCTGATTCTAAGTTTCCACCTCTTATTCCTAGGTTGATTTTTTGTAACCCAAAACATTGTAGATCTGATTGTTTGGAGTTATGCGTTGTTAGAAAATGCCTGGAAACAGAGGTAATTCTTTTGCCTGTGTCAATATCTTTTTGAGCGTTTTTAATGTTTCTTAGATGTTCCTGTAATCTGGTTCTAATTTTCCTAGTGGTCATACCCACATAGAACAGCTCACACCCCTTGGGTTTGACAATTTATATGAGCATATATCACCCCTTGGGTTTGACAATTTATATGAGCATATATCACCCCTTGGGTTTGACAATTTATATGAGCATATATAACCCTTTGGGTTTGAGAATTTATATGAGCATATATCACCTCTTGGGTTTGACAATTTATATGAGCATATATCACCCCTTGGGTTTGACAATTTATATGAGCATATATCACCCCTTGGGTTTGACGATTTATATGAGCATATATCACCCCTTGGGTTTGACAATTTATATGAGCATATATCACCCCTTGGGTTTGACAATTTATATGAGCATATATCACCCCTTGGGTTTGACAATTTATATGAGCATTGATTTGAGGCATTTTGCCAAATCTGTCAACAATGGTTATCTTTTTTTGCATAAAGCTGCAGGTGCTACAAGCCCCACATTTGAAATATCCTTTAGTTAGCTTTGTTATTGTCTTGGAGCCAGAAAAATGACTTGGGCTAATCATGTCTTTAAGGTTGTGTGCCCTTTTGTAGCCCACTGATATTCTGTCTCCTAGTATGGATCCTAGTACCGGGTCCAATTTTAGGATATCCCAGTTGTCTTGTAGTATCCTGACAATTTCTTTAGTTTGTTGATTATAGGTGGTTTTGAATCTTACTTCATCATGGGCTTGGGTATCAGCTTGTTTATTTAATAATTTTTGTCGACGTGTTTGTCATGCTCTGTACTCTGCCTTTTAAATAGAGCTCTTGCTGTACCCTCTTAATAGCATTCTGTTTGTGAGTTCTTTGGCTCTGTAGTGATAGTTTTCCATTGTTGAGCACTGATACATGTACTAGAATCTGTAGCTAGCAGTAAACGGTTACCTACTGTCATGGTCCATAACTCCACCTTATTACCCAAACCCTCTCTAGTCGTTTATTGTAATTGCACATCCCAGTTTTTTAAATTCTTTTATTTTTATGCGCGTTTCCACTAAAAGTTATATTTTAAACTGAACATTAGTGACTCATCATCTTCTTGGCCCCACTAAATCCATATAAAACCATAATTTAAATATGTGACTGCAGTGTGTGCTTCAAGTGTATTCTCAAATGGTCTCTTCCATTTTCTATTCACTTGATATTGTATATTTCTCAGCTTTTAAATACGATGGAAAAGTACACGTATTAAAAGTGTTTGCTAGAGCACAATGGCGTTTTACGCTTGTCGGGTTAGAGCTCCTGTAAAGTGTAGGTAAGAAGAAAAGTTGCATTAAACACAACATAAATACATGTCAAAGTACAGTTATACTTATATAAACACTGTCTGATAAAAATTATTAAAATATATACGGGTAGATTATGAGTTTTGCGTTATGAGTAAAAAAGCAGCCTTAATGCTCATAACGCTGATTTTTCACTACCGCTGCTATTACGAGTCTTGGCCGTACTGCAAATTAACTTACACAATTTTCATAAAGTCTTTTTTCAATGGGACTTCCATAGCGCCAATATCACTATTTGGATGCCAAAAAGTGAGCGGTACAGCCTATCCTATTCTAAAGTCAGAGATGTTTGGAGAAGTTTGAATAGGATGATTAAGGGTCTGACTGGAGTGCAGTTTTTAATATTATGATGTATGGTTTGTGTGGAACTGGTGTGGAATAGGAGAAAGCAAGATTGATATGGTTGTTGGCATGTTGTGTGAAGGAGGTGCTGTGGGATGTGCGTAATATTTAGATTTTTGAGAAAGAGGTAGTTACTGTAGGTGATTGTGTGGGTATGATCTGTGGGAAGTTGTTTTTGTATTTTTCTTTTGATAGGAGGCGATATGGGGAATTAGATTCTGAAGGCATCTGGAAAGAGTTGAAAGATTGGATTATTTAGTTTTTACTTTTTTTTTCTCCAGTTTGTTTTTGTCTGTATTTGAAATATGTTTAATTTTATTCTGTGTGGTTATTTAAGTTTTATGTTTGCATTTTGAATTTTTTCTGATGACAAAGTTTGGGTCAATATTTCAGTTGTTTTGTAACAAGAGATATGGGCCTCTAGTTATCAAGCCGTCAACCGCAAATACGCTGGAATTCCGCAGTGTATTTGTGGCGAGGCTGATTTGCCTTAGTTATCAAGCCCTACTGCCCGGCAAAAGTAGAATCTAGTGACGTAAGCTTCGATCCGCCGGACACAGTCCGACACAGATTGATGCTTACATCACTACAGATGTTCCAAACGCAAGTTCGGCACAATATTACTACTTTTGGTAGTTATTAAACTACTACCAAGTACGCTCGCCACTATTCCGGGCCAGCATACCTGGATTTCAATCCGCCGCCCTGGAGGCGGCGGATCCCATAGGAGTCAATGGGAGTCTGACCATAGCGAAAGCTCATGTTCGCTGCTGCCCGATATCCCATTGATTCCTATGGGAAATGTCTATACCTAACACCCTAACATGTACCCCGAGTCTAAACACCCCTAATCTGCCCCACCTACCCTGCCCCAACTAAATAAAGTTATTAACCCCTAAACCGCCGCTCCCGAACCCCGCCGCAACCTACATTATACATAGTAACTCCTATTCTGCCGCCCCCTATACCGCCGCCACCTACATAAACTAATTAACCCCTATCCTGCGGATCCCGGACCCTGCCACAACTAAATAAATTGTTTAACCCCTAAACTGTCGCTCCCAGACCTCGCCGCAACTATAATAAATATGTTAACCCCTAAACTGCCGCTCCCGGACCCCGCCGCAACTATAATAGATATGTTAACCCCTAAACCGCCGCTCCCGGACACCGCCGCAACTATAATAAATATGTTAACCCCTAAACCGCCGCTCCTGGACCCCGCCGCCACCTACATAATACCTATTAACCCCAATCATTCCCCCCCTACACCGCCGCCACTATAATAAAATTATTAACCCCTAAACCTAAGTCTAACACTAACCCTAACACCCCCCCAACTTAAATATTAATTAAATAAATCTAAATAATATTACTCTTATTAACTAAATTAATCCTATTTAAAACTAAATACTTACCTATAAAATAAACCCTAATATAGCTACAATATAACTAATAATTACATTGTAGCTATTTTAGGGTTTATTTCTATTTTACAGGCAAGTTTGTATTTATTTTAACTAGGTACAATAGCTATTAAATAGTTAATAACGATTTAATAGCTACCTAGTTAAAATAATTACAAAATTACCTGTAAAATAAATCCTAACCTAAGTTACAATTAAACCTAACACTACACTATCATTAAATTAATTAAATAAATTACCTACAAATACCTACAATTAAATACAATTAAATAAACTAAAATAAATTACAAAAAAAACAAACACTAAATTACAGAAAATAAAAAAGAATTACAAGAATTTTAAACTAATTACATCTAATCTAAGCCCCTTAATAAAATAAAAAACCTAAAATAATAAAAGTCCCTATCCTATTCTACATTACAAAGTAATCAGCTCTTTTACCAGCCCTTAAAAGGGCTTTTTGCGGGGCATTGCCCCAAAGTAATCAGCTCTTTTACCTGTAAAAAAAATACAACCCCCCCAACATTAAAACCCACCACCCACATACCCCTATTCTAACCCACCCAAACCCCCCTTAAATAAACCTAACACTAACCCCCTGAAGATCTCCCTACCTTGAGTCATCTTCACCCAGCCGGGCCGAAGTCTTCATCCGATGGGGCAGAAGAGGACATCCGGACCGGCAGACATCTTCATCCAAGCGGCATCTTCTATCTTCATCCATCCGATGAGGAGCATCCTTCCTGGCCGACGGACTAACGACGAATGACGGTTCCTTTAAATTACATCATCCAAGATGGCGTCCCTCAAATTCCGATTGGCTGATAGGATTCTATCAGCCAATCGGAATTGAGGTAGGAAAAATCTGATTGGCTGATTCAATCAGCCAATCAGATTGAAGTTCAATTGGATTCTTTTTACAGGTAAAAGAGCTGATTACTTTGGGGCAATGCCCCGCAAAAAGCCCTTTTAAGGGCTGGTAAAAGAGCTGATTACTTTGTAATGTAGAATAGGGTAGGGACTTTAATTATTTTGTGGGTTTTTTATTTTATTAGGGGGCTTAGATTAGGTGTGATTAGTTTAAAATTCTTGTAATTCTTTTTATTTTCTGTAATTTAGTGTTTGTTTTTTTTGTAATTTAGTTTAGTTTATTTAATTGTATTTAATTGTAGGTATTTGTAGGTAATTTATTTAATTAATTTAATGATAGTGTAGTGTTAGGTTTAATTGTAACTTAGGTTAGGATTTATTTTACAGGTAATTTTGTATTTCTTTTAGCTAGGTAGTTATTAAATAGTTAATAACTATTTAATAACTATTGTACCTAGTTAAAATAAATACAAAGTTACAAAGTTATTTAAGGGGGGTTTGGGTGGGTTAGAGTAGGGGTATGTGGGTGGTGGGTTTTAATGTTGGGGGGGTTGTATTTTTTTTACAGGTAAAAGAGCTGATTACTTTGGGGCAATTAAATACAATTAAATAAACTAAACTAAATTACAAAAACAAACCAACACTGTAGCTATCTTAGGGTTTACTTTACAGGTAAGTATTTAGTTTTAAATAGGAATAATTTATTTAATTATAGTGTAGTGTTAGGTGTAATTGTAACTTAGGTTAATTTTTATTTTACAGGTAAATGTTGCTTTATTTTAACTAGGTAGCTATTAAATAGTTAATAACTATTTAATAGCTATTGTACCTAGTTAAAATAAATACAAAGTTGCCTGTAAAATAAATATAAATCCAAAAATAGCTACAATGTAACTATTAGTTATATTGTAGCTATATTAGGGTTTAGTTTATAGGTAGGTATTTAGTTTTAAATAGGATTAATTTAGTTAATAATAATAATAATTATTTAGTTGCGGGGGGCTCCGGGGGCGCCGGTATAGGGGGTAGAACAGTATAGTATAGTGTGAGTGCTTAGTGACATGGGTATCAATAAAGCTGTAAAAAATACGAAGAGCAGCGAGATTGATGAGTGATAACTATCACAGTCCGCTGCTCATCGCCCCGTACTTGGTGCGCGGCTTTTTGACAGATTTATTGATAACTTTGGCGAGCGTATTCAGGTTCGTGGCGGCGATATGAGGCGACCTATTGGGCCGGTGAATGCAGGTAAGTAGACGGCTTCATAACTAGAGGCCATTGTGTTTGCATTTGTTATTTTGATTTTATTTTGTATATATGCTTATAGGATTATTTTTCTATTAAAAGTATTACGAAACGTACGTCTGGTGTCAGGATCAGACTGAGAGGCTGCTTCTTGGGTGGCAACTAGCCATAGAACAAGCTAATATGCTATTGTTTGTTCCCAGGTTGAGCGCTTATCTCTTTTAATTTATTAAAAATAAATACTTACCTGTGAAATAAAACCTAAGCTGCCTTACACTAAAACCTAACATTACAAAAATAACAAACACTAAAATTACAAAAAATTAAAAAACCTACCATTACTAAAAATAACAAACTAGCGGCTAGATTACTAGTCTTGCGTTAGCCTTAAAAAGCAGTGTTGAGAGGTCCCAACGCTGCTTTTTAACGCCCGCTGGTATTACGAGTCTGGCAGGTACAGGTGTACCGCTCACTTTTTTTCTGTGACTCGAGCTTACCGCAAATCCCCTTATGTCAATTGCGTATCCTATCTTTTTAATGGGATTTGTTTAACGCCGGTATTACGAGTCTTGGAAGAAGTGAGCGGTAGACCCTCTCCTGTCAAGACTCCTACCGAATTTAAAAGTCAGTAGCTAAGAGTTTTATGGGCTAACGCCGTAACATAAAACTCTTAACTAAAGTGCTAAAAAGTACACTAACACCCATAAACTACCTATTGACCCCTAAACCGAGCCCCCCCCCCAACATTGTAAACACTTAAATACAATTTTTAACCCCTAATCTGCCGACCGGACATCGCCCCCCACTTTAATAAATATATTAACCCCTAAACCGCTGCACTCCCGCCTCACAAACACTAGTTAAATTTTATTAACCCCTAATCTGCCGTCCCTAACATCGCCGACACCTACCTACATTTATTAACCCCTAATCTGCCGCCCCCAACATCGCCGTTACTATATTAAATTTATTAACCCCTAAACCTAAGTCTAAACCTAAGTCTAACACCACCCTACCTTGTGCCTTGAGTCTTCACCCAGCCGAGTACAAGTGGTAGAAAAAAATCCTATTGGCTGATTGGATCAGCTAATAGGATTGAACTTCAATCCTATTGGCTGATCCAATCAGCCAATAGGATTGAGCTTGCATTCTATTGGCTGTTCCAATCAGCCAATAGAATGCGAGCTCAATTCTATTGCCTGATTGCATCCGCCAATAGGATTTTTCCTACCTTAATTCCAATTGTACCTAGTTAAAATAAATACAAAGTTGCCTGTAAAATAAATATAAACCCTAAGATAGATACAAATGTAACTATTAGTTATATTGTAGCTATCTTAGGGTTTATTTTATAGGTAAGTATTTAGTTTTAAATAGGATTAATTTATTTAATTGTAGTAATTTTATTTTGTTTTATTTAAATTATATTTAAGTTAGGGGGGTGTTAGACTTAGGTTTAGGGGTTAATAAATTTAATATAGTAGCGGCGACGATGGGGGCAGCAGATTAGGGGTTAATAATTGTAGGTAGGTTGCGACGACATTGGAGGCGGGAGATTAGGGGTTAATAAATAAAAAGTATGTGTCTGCGATGTTGGGGGGAGCATATTAGGGGTTCATAGGGATAATGTAGGTGTCGGCGATGTCAGGGGTGGCAGATAGGGGTTAATAAGTGTAAGATTAGGGGTGTTTAGACTCGGGGTTCATGTTAGGGTGTTAGGCATAGACATAACTTTTATTTCCCCATAGGAATCAATGGGGCTGAGTTAGAAGCTGAACACTGCTTTTTTGCACGAGCACGTTTTGCCAGCTCACCGCTACCTTAAACAACGCTGGTATTGAGGTGAGATGTGGAGCTAAATTTTGCTCTACACTCACCTTTTTGTGGCTAACGCCGGGTTTAAAAAAAAATGCAATACCAGCGTTGTCTTAAGTGAGCGGTGAGAAAAAGATGCTTGTGAACAACGCACCCCTATTACAGCAAAACTCGTAATCTCGGTGTAAATTATCCAAAATAATAAAAATTATTCCTTTTCTAATACCCTTTTAAATTTTTTTTAAAAAAACACCCCAAAATAAAAGACCATAATCTATATTATGGCCTTTTTGTGGGCCCTTAAAAGGGCCTTTTGTAGGGCATTGCCCTAAAGAAATCAGCTCTTCTCCTACAAAAGAAAAACAAACACCCCCTAACAGTATACAAACCCCCACCCCACAAACACACAAAACAAAAATAAAGTAAAACCTAATCTACCCATTGCCATGAAAAGGGCATTTGTATGGGAATTGCCCTTAAAAGGGCATTCAGCTCTTTTTCCTGCCCTTAAAAGGGCATTCAGCTCTTTTATGAAATGCCCAACCCCTAATTTAAAAATATGAACCCACCCCAAAATGAAAATAAAATTACACAAAATAACAAATGAATAATCCAAAATAATAACAATTATTCCTATTCTAATACCCACTTTATCATAAAAACACCCACAAATAAAAGAAACCTAATCTAGAATAAACTACCAATAGCCCTAAAAAGGGCCCTTTGTAGGGCATTGCCCTACGTTAAACAGCTCTTTTACCTGAAAAAAAATAAAATATACAAAGACCAACTAACATTACAAACCCGCACACCCCCAAACCCACAAAATAAAAAAAAACTATCTAAAAACCTAATCCACCCATTGCCCTGAAAAGGGCATTTGTATGGGCATTGCCCTGAAAAGGGCATTCAGCTCTTTTGCTGCCCATAAAAGGCATCCAGCTCTTTTAAGAGTGCCCACCCTAATCTAAAAAAACTCCACCCCAAAAAACCTTAAAAAAACATAACACTAACCCCTCTTTAGGTACTCACAGTTGTTGAAGTCCCACTTGAACGATCTTCATCATGGCGGCTTCATCTTCATCCAGGCGGCATCTTCATCCAGATGGCTCCATCTTCATGCATCATGGGTCTGGCATCTTCTTCATCCTTGAGGAAGCAAAGCAGCGATGCGCAGAGGCGGAGGTCCAGGCATAGGTCCAAGGCAAGGTCCAGGCGGAGGTCCAAGGCAAGGTCCAGGCGGAGGTCCAAGGTGGAGGTCCAGGTGGAGGTCCATCGATCCGACATGGAGGTCCTCTTCATTTGATCGTCCGCCGCACACTGAGGATTGAAATGCAAAGTACCCCTTTTATACTAGGGGTACCCTTGCATTCTTATTGGTTGAACAAGTTGAATGAGCCAATAGGCTCAAGATCTTGATAAAGCCCACATACACGGGTGAAACGCGTAGAAGTTGAAGTTGCCTGTTACCAGAACCAAACCCACTAGGTACCTAGTATTTACCCGCGCGTATTAACGCTAAGAGCGGGTGCCCATTCCACCTCAAGGATCGTACTGACTAAAATCCAGACTGCTTGTCACAAGAAGGGAGCTGTGAACATTGGAAGCAAAAGATAACATCTCGTCAGGTACTCACACGCAAGGAGCGGCGTACCTTTGCCGGTCACCTCCCCACGGAGGGAGTGGTGAATCCTGTGCCAGAGGATAGGAGCTGCAGCACACAAAGCGGCCCACACGCAAGGAGCGTGTTATGACTAAAGACCACAGTTTCTGAGATACATCACAGCGACATTTGGATACAGTCGCTGCAACTTTCTGTGAGTTAAAGTTACATATATAACCAAGCAAAGATACAAAGTATCCTAAATAAGGAACATTTTATCATTTTTATCCAGTATATTAATTCTAATCACAGAGATAAGTTTTGTATGCAATATACCATACAACCAAAGGGATTTCATCTGTTGAAAATATATAAGGACCACAGAGACTGTCCATTATATCCAGGAATAAATATATTGATTTTAAAGATTTAAACATTGATCAATTCTATTTTTAAAAGCGCTTATTATAAAAATATATATTTTATATCAGGGTGGTATTCCAATAGTACTATTTAAGATATTGTATCCAATATCTTATTTTATGTGTCTGCAAATGTTTTCATATATTGTTTTATAAATTTATGTATTGCACAAATTAGGGATATTTCCACAGTAAAAGATTGATAAAAAATTTACCGTATTTGATTTATTCTTTGTTTTGATATAATCTTAATCAATTAGGTGTGTTAAGTATACCCAGCTTTCTAGCGCCCTCTCAATCGCCATATTGTTTGTTCATTTCTATCTTGAGGAGATAGTGGAGAGTGGCTTAGGTATCCTTTTTAGATTTTAAGCGCTGATAACTCCTGTGCTATCTTGGGAATATCTCTTCCCCAACAGGAAATGGCAAAGAGTCCCAGCAAAGCTGGCCACACAGTCCCTCCCAGGCTCCGCCCACCCCAGTCATTCTCTTTGCCGTTGCACAGGCAACATCTCCACAGAGATGGTTAAGAGTTTTTTGGTGTTTAAATGAAGATTTCTGTTTGTAAGAGGAAGATGATTTTAGCAGAAGTTACTAAAATCGATTGCTGTTTCCACACAGGACTGTTGAGATGAAGTAACTTCAGTTGGGGGAAACAGTTAGCAGACTTTTCTGCTTAAAGTGAATGTCAATTTTCTCATAATTGAAAGTACGTCAATGTAGCTTGTTAGTTTTTCAATTAAACCGCCACTTTATTTTTTTTTAAAAATGAAAAATAAATATTATGCTTATATTACCAAATTTTCTCCGTTTTCGTGACATGCTCCTCCCACCCGCAACTTCCTTATTTTTTACACTCTAACATATACAGCGGTCCCACATAGTGGCAATGCGCGCTCCCGGCTTTGAGATACAGAGCGCATGCGTTACAAGCCGATGCCGATGACTAGCAACATAGTATTCAGTGAATACATTCACTGAATACTATTGTGCAATACAGTTCAGCCGTGTTTTATCGTCCCTACGTTGTTGCAATTTTGATATAATTATTGAATTTTAATTATATTTATAATTATAATTTTGAAGTACTAATAATTGAAATGGCGCATGCGCAAAATGTGAACGCGTGTAAGAGCTCTTTTTTCTCGCTTCTTTCAAATGCAAGCTTATTACGGTAGTGTGACGTAAAGGATAGGGGTCTGGTCCCCTCGGGGTAGATTGGATTATTGGTTGACAAGAGCGAGCCTACAATGTCAATCAATAATCCAAGATGGCGGGCGGAGGTTTGAAATGACGAACGGATCCAAATAAATTAAAAAATTATAGGTAATCATAAATTTGTTTAAAAAATCATGAATTAAAGTGCCATTATTTTCACTTCAATTTTTAGACAGTGTTTAGCATGCTGCGTGACTTTACATTCACTTTAAGGTATGACTAGCCATATTTCTAACAAGACCATGTAATGCTGGAAGGCTGTCATTTCCCCTCATGGGGATCGGTAAGCCATTTTCTTAGTTAAACATAAAAGAATAAAGGGCTTCAAAAGGCCTTAAAAAACTGGTAGACATTTTTCTGGGCTAAAACGATTGCTTTACTAGGCATATTATGCAGATTCTAACTATTAATGGTTATTATAATCTTGGGGATTGTTTAGAAAAACGGCAGGCACTGTGTTGGACACCTTTTTCAGATGGGGGCTTTTTCTAGTTATAGACAGAGCCTCATTTTCGCGCCACTAATGCGCAGTTGTTTTTGGAGAGCAAGGCATGCAGATGCATGTGTGAGGAGCTAAGAATCACTGAAAAAGCTTATAGAAGGCATCATTTGGTATCGTATTCCCCTCTGGGCTTGGTTGGGTCTCAGCAAAGCATATAGCTGGGACTGTATAGGGGTTAAATGTAAAAACGGCTCCGGTTCCGTTATTGTAAGGGTTAAAGCTCTGAAATTTGGTGTGCAATACTTTTAATGCTTTAAGACACTGTGGTGAAATTTTGGTAATTTTTGAACAATTCCTTCATACTTTTTCACATATTCAGTAATAAAGTGTTTTCAGTTTGAAATTTAAAGTGACAGTAACGGTTTTATTTTAAAACGTTTTTTGTGCTTTGTTGACAAGTTTAAGCCTGTTTAACATGTCTGTACCATCAGATAAGCTATGTTCTATATGTATGAAAGCCAATGTGTCTCCCCATTTAAATTTATGTGATAATTGTGCCATAGTGTCCAAACAAAGTAAGGACAGTAATGCCACAGATAATGATATTGCCCAAGATGATTCCTCAAATGAGGGGAGTAAACATGATACTACATCATCCCCTTCTGTCTCTACACCAGTTTTGCCCACACAGGAGGCCCCTAGTACATCTAGTGCGCCAATACTTATTACCATGCAACAATTAACAGCTGTTATGGATAACTCTATAGCAAATATTTTATCCAAAATGCCTACTTATCAGAGAAAGCGCGATTGCTCTGTTTTAAACACTGAAGAGCAAGAGGACGCTGATGATAATTGTTCTGTCATACCCTCACACCAATCTGAAGGGGCCATGAGGGAGGTTTTGTCTGAGGGAGAAATTTCAGATTCAGGAAAGATTTCTCATCAAGCTGAACCTGATGTTGTGACATTTAAATTTAAATTAGAACATCTCGCGCACTGCTTAAGGAGGTATTATCTACTCTGGATGATTGTGACAATTTGGTCATTCCAGAGAAGTTATGTAAGATGGACAAGTTCCTAGAGGTTCCGGTGCCCCCTGACGCTTTTCCTATACCCAAGCGGGTGGCGGACATAGTAAATAAAGAGTGGGAAAGGCCCGGCATACCTTTTGTCCCCCCCCTATATTTAAGAAATTATTTCCTATAGTCGACCCCAGAAAGGACTTATGGCAGACAGTCCCCAAGGTCGAGGGGGCGGTTTCTACTCTAAACAAACGCACTACTATTCCTATCGAAGATAGTTGTGCTTTCAAAGATCCTATGGATAAAAAATTAGAGGGTTTGCTTAAAAAGATTTTTGTTCAGCAAGGTTCCCTTCTACAACCAATTTCATGCATTGTTCCTGTCACTACGGCAGCGTGTTTCTGGTTCGAGGAACTAGAAAAGTCGCTCAATAAAGAATCTTCGTATGAGGAGGTTATGGACAGAGTTCAAGCACTTAAATTGGCTAACTCTTTTATTTTAGATGCCGCTTTGCAATTAGCTAGATTAGCGGCGAAAAATTCAGGGTTTGCTATCGTGGCGCGCAGAGCGCTTTGGCTAAAGGCTTGGTCAGCGGATGTGTCTTCCAAGACAAAATTGCTTAACATTCCTTTCAAGGGCAAAACATTATTTGGACCTGATTTGAAAGAGATTATTTCAGACATCACTGGGGGAAAGGGCCACGCCCTCCCACAGGATAGGTCTTTTAAGGCTAAAAATAAGCCTAATTTTCGTCCCTTTCGCAGAAACGGACCAGCCTCTAATTCTACATCCTCTAAGCAAGAGGGTAATACTTCACAACCCAAACCAGCCTGGAGACCAATGCAAGGCTGGAACAAGGGTAAGCAGGCCAAGAAGCCTACCACTGCTACCAAAACAGCATGAAGGGATGGCCCCCGATCCGGGACCGGATCTGGTGAGGGGCAGACTTTCTCTCTTTGCTCAGGCTTGGGCAAGAGATGTTCAGGATCCTTGGGCACTAGAATTAGTTTCTCAAGGTTATCTCCTGGAATTCAAGGAACTACCCCCAAGGGGAAGGTTCCACAGGTCTCAATTATCTTCAAACCAAATAAAAAGACAGGCATTCTTACATTGTGTAGAAGACCTGTTAAAGATGGGAGTGATTCATCCAGTTCCAATAAGAGAACAAGGGATGGGTTTTTATTCCAACCTGTTCATAGTTCCCAAAAAAGAGGGAACATTCAGACCAATTTTGGATCTCAAGATCCTAAACAAATTTCTCAAGGTTCCATCGTTCAAAATGGAAACTATTCGAACGATCCTACCTACTATCCAGGAAAATCAATTTATGACTACCGTGGATTTAAAGGATGCGTACCTACATATTCCTATCCACAAGGAACATCATCAGTTCCTAAGGTTCGCTTTTCTGGACAAGCATTACCAGTTTGTGGCACTTCCATTCGGATTAGCCCCTGCTCCAAGGATTTTCACAAAGGTACTAGGGTCCCTTCTAGCGGTTCTAAGACCAAGGGGCATTGCAGTAGTACCTTACTTGGACGACATCCTGATTCAAGCGTCGTCTCTGTCAAAAGCAAAGGCTCATACGGACATCGTCCTAGCCTTTCTCAGATCTCACGGATGGAAGGTGAACAAAGAAAAAAGTTCTCTGTCCCCGTCAACAAGAGTTCCCTTCTTGGGAACAATAATAGATTCCTTAGAAATGAGGATTTTTCTGACAGAGGTCAGAAAATCAAAAATTCTAAGCTCTTGTCAAGTACTTCATTTTGTTCTTCGTCCTTCCATAGCGCAGTGCATGGAAGTAATAGGATTGATGGTTGCAGCAATGGACATAGTTCCTTTTGCACGAATTCATCTAAGACCATTACAACTGTGCATGCTCAGACAGTGGAATGGGGATTATACAGACTTGTCTCCGACGATTCAAGTAGATCAAAAGACCAGAGATTCACTCCGTTGGTGGCTGACCCTGGACAATCTGTCACAGGGAATGAGCTTCCGCAGACCAGAGTGGGTCATTGTCATGACCGACGCCAGCCTGGTGGGCTGGGGCGCGGTCTGGGAACCCCTGAAAGCTCAGGGTCTATGGTCTCGGGAAGAATCTCTTCTCCCGATAAACATTCTGGAACTGAGAGCGATATTCAATGCTCTCAAAGCTTGGCCTCAACTAGCAAAGGCCAAATTCATAAGGTTTCAATCAGACAACATGACGACTGTTGCATATATCAATCATCAGGGGGGAACAAGGAGTTCCCTGGCGATGGAAGAAGTGACCAAAATAATTCAATGGGCGGAGGATCACTCCTGCCACTTGTCTGCAATCCACATCCCAGGAGTGGAAAATTGGGAAGCGGATTTTCTGATTCGTCAGACATTCCATCTGGGGGAGTGGGAACTCCATCCGGAAATCTTTGCCCAAATAACTCAATTATGGGGCATTCCAGACATGGATCTGATAGCGTCTCATCAGAACTTCAAGGTTCCTTGCTACGGGTCCAGATCCAGGGATCCCAAGGCGACTCTAGTAGATGCACTAGTAGCACCTTGGACCTTCAACCTAGCTTATGTATTCCCACCGTTTCCTCTCATTCCCAGGCTGGTAGCCAGGATCAATCAGGAGAGGGCTTCGGTGATCTTGATAGCTCCTGCGTGGCCACGCAGGACTTGGTATGCAGACCTGGTGAATATGTCATCGGCTCCACCATGGAAGCTACCTTTGAGACAGGACCTTCTTGTTCAAGGTCCATTCGAACATCCGAATCTGGTTTCCCTCCAGCTGACGGCTTGGAGATTGAACGCTTGATTTTATCAAAGCGTGGGTTTTCAGATTCTGTAATAGATACTCTGATTCAGGATAGAAAGCCTGTAACTAGAAAAATTTACCATAAAATATGGAAAAAATATATCTGTTGGTGTGAATCCAAAGGATTGCCATGGAACAAGATAAAGATTCCTAAGATTCTATCCTTTCTACAAGAAGGTTTGGAGAAAGGATTATCTGCAAGTTCTCTTAAGGGACAGATTTCTGCTTTATCTGTCTTACTACACAAACGACTGGCAGCTATGCCAGATGTTCAAGCATTTGTTCAGGCTCTGGTTAGGATCAAGCCTGTTTATAGACCTTTGACTCCTCCCTGGAGTTTAAATCTAGTTCTTTCAGTTCTTCAAGGGGTTCTGTTTGAACCCTTACATTCCGTAGATATTAAGTTATTATCTTGGAAAGTTTTGTTTTTGGTTGCAATTTCTTCTGCTAGAAGAGTTTCAGAGTTATCTGCTCTGCAGTGTTCTCCGCCCTATCTGGTGTTCCATGCAGATAAGGTGGTTTTGCGTACTAAGCCTGGTTTTCTTCCGAAAGTTGTTTCCAACAAAAATATTAACCAGGAGATAGTTGTACCTTCTTTGTGTCTGAATCCAGTTTCAAAGAAGGAACGTTTGTTACACAATTTGGACGTAGTCCGTGCTCTAAAATTCTATTTAGAGGCTACTAAAGATTTCAGACAAACATCTTCCTTGTTTGTTGTTTATTCTGGTAAAAGGAGAGGTCAAAAAGCGACTTCTACCTCTCTTTCCTTTTGGCTTAAAAGCATTATCCGATTGGCTTATGAGACTGCCGGACGGCAGCCTCCTGAAAGAATCACAGCTCACTCCACTAGGGCTGTGGCTTCCACATGGGCCTTCAAGAACGAGGCTTCTGTTGACCAGATATGTAAGGCAGCAACTTGGTCTTCACTGCACACTTTTGCCAAATTTTACAAATTTGATACTTTTGCTTCTTCGTAGGCTATTTTTGGGAGAAAGGTTTTGCAAGCCGTGGTGCCTTCCATTTAGGTGACCTGATTTGCTCCCTCCCTTCATCCGTGTCCTAAAGCTTTGGTATTGGTTCCCACAAGTAAGGATGACGCCATGGACCGGACACACCAATGTTGGAGAAAACAGAATTTATGCTTACCTGATAAATTACTTTCTCCAACGGTGTGTCCGGTCCACGGCCCGCCCTGGTTTTTTAATCAGGTCTGATGAATTATTTTCTCTAACTACAGTCACCACGGTATCATATGGTTTCTCCTATATATATTTCCTCCTGTCCGTCGGTCGAATGACTGGGGTGGGCGGAGCCTAGGAGGGATCATGTGACCAGCTTTGCTGGGACTCTTTGCCATTTCCTGTTGGGGAAGAGAATATCCCACAAGTAAGGATGACGCCGTGGACCGAACACACCGTTGGAGAAAGTAATTTATCAGGTAAGCATAAATTCTGTTTTCTCCAACATTGGTGTGTCCGGTCCACGGCGTCATCCTTACTTGTGGGAATATCTCTTCCCCAACAGGAAATGGCAAAGAGTCCCAGCAAAGCTGGCCACACAGTCCCTCCCAGGCTCCGCCCACCCCAGTCATTCTCTTTGCCGTTGCACAGGCAACATCTCCACGGAGATGGTTAAGAGTTTTTTGGTGTTTAAATGTAGTTTTTATTCTTCTATCAAGTGTTTGTTATTTTAAAATAGTGCTGGTATGTACTATTTACTCTGAAACAGAAAAGGATGAAGATTTCTGTTTGTAAGAGGAAGATGATTTTAGCAGACAGTAACTAAAATCGATTGCTGTTTCCACATAGGACTGTTGAGATGAAGTAACTTCAGTTGGGGGAAACAGTTAGCAGACTTTTCTGCTTAAGGTATGACTAGCCATATTTCTAACAAGACCATGTAATGCTGGAAGGCTGTCATTTCCCCTCATGGGGACCGGTAAGCCATTTTCTTAGTCAAACAAACAGAATAAAGGGCTTAATATGGGCTAAAAAAACTGGTAGACATTTTTATGGGCTAAATCGATTGCTTTATTTGGGCATTTTATTCATATTTATGCTGACAATTCGCATTTATAAACTTGGGGAACGTTTATTAAATGGCAGGCACTATGTTAGACACCTTTTCCAGTCAGGGGGCCTTCCTAGTTGTAGACTGAGCCTCATTTCTCCAACATTGGTGTGTCCGGTCCACGGCGTCATCCTTACTTGTGGGATATTCTCTTCCCCAACAGGAAATGGCAAAGAGTCCCAGCAAAGCTGGTCACATGATCCCTCCTAGGCTCCGCCCACCACAGTCATTCTCTTTGCCGTTGCACAGGCAACATCTCCACGGAGATGGTTAAGAGTTTTTTGGTGTTTAAATGTAGTTTTTATTCTTCTATCAAGTGTTTGTTATTTTAAAATAGTGCTGGTATGTACTATTTACTCTGAAACAGAAAAGGATGAAGATTTCTGTTTGTAAGAGGAAGATGATTTTAGCAGACAGTAACTAAAATCGATTGCTGTTTCCACATAGGACTGTTGAGATGAAGTAACTTCAGTTGGGGGAAACAGTTAGCAGACTTTTCTGCTTAAGGTATGACTAGCCATATTTCTAACAAGACTGTGTAATGCTGGAAGGCTGTCATTTCCCCTCATGGGGACCGGTAAGCCATTTTCTTAGTCAAAAACAAACAGAATAAAGGGCTTATTATGGGCTAAAAAACTGTTAGACATTTTTATGGGCTAAATCGATTGCTTTATTTGTGCATATTATTCAAATTTAGGCTAACTATTGACATTTATAATCTTGGGGAACGTTTATAAAACGGCAGGCACTGTATTGGACACCTTTTTCAGTCAGGGGGCCTTTCTAGTCATAGACTGAGCCTCATTTTCGCGCCATTATTGCGCAGTTGTTTTTTTGAAAGCAGGGCATGCAGATGCATGTGTGAGGATCTAAGAATCTCTGAAAAAGCTTTTAGAAGGCGTCATTTGGTATCGTATTCCCCTCAGGACTTGGTTGGGTCTTAGCAAAGACTGTATCTGGGACTGTATAGGGGTTAAATTGAAAAAAGGGTTAAAGCTCTGAAATTTGGTGTGCAATACTTTTAAGGCTTTAAGACACTGTGGTGAAAATTTGGTAATTTTTGAACAATTCCTTCATACTTTTTCACATATTCAGTAATAAAGTGTTTTCTGTTTGAAAATTAAAGTGACAGTAACGGTTTTATTTTAAAACGTTTTTTGTGCATTGTTGACAAGTTTAAGCCTGTTTAACATGTCTGTACCTTCAGATAAGCTATTTTCTATATGTATGAAAGCCAATGTGTCTCCCCATTTAAATTTATGTGATAATTGTGCCATAGCGTCCAAACAAAGTAAGGACAGTACTGCCACAAATAATGATATTGCCCAAGATGATTCCTCAAATGAGGGGAGTAAACATGATACTACATCATCTCCTACTGTGTCTACACCAGTTTTGCCCATGTAGGAGGCCCCTAGTACATCTAGTGCGCCAATACTTATTACCATGCAACAATTAACGGCTGTAATGGATAACTCCATAGCAAATCTTTTATCCAAAATGCCTACTTATCAGAGAAAGCGCGATTGCTCTGTTTTAAACACTGAAGAGCAAGAGGACGCTGATGATAATTGTTCTGTCATACCCTCACACCAATCTGAAGGGGCCATGAGGGAGGTTTTGTCTGAGGGAGAAATTTCAGATTCAGGAAAAATTTCTCATCAAGCTGAACCTGATGTTGTGACATTTAAATTTAAATTAGAACATCTCCGCACACTGCTTAAGGAGGTATTATCTACTCTGGATGATTGTGACAATTTGGTCATTCCAGAGAAATTATGCAAGATGGACAGGTTCCTAGAGGTTCCGGTGCCCCCCGACGCTTTTCCTATACCCAAGCGGGTGGTGGACATAGTAAATAAAGAGTGGGAAAAGCCCGGCATACCTTTTGTTCCTCCCCCTATATTTAAGAAATTATTTCTTATGGTCGACCACAGAAAGGACTTATGGCAGACAGTCCCCAAGGTCGAGGGGGCAGTTTCTACTCTAAACAAACACACTACTATTCCTATCGAAGATATTTGTGCTTTCAAAGATCCTATGGATAAAAAATTGGAAGGTTTGCTTAAAAAGATTTTTGTACAGCAAGGCTACCTTCTACAACCAATTTCATGCATTGTTCCTGTCACTACGGCAGCGTGGTTCTGGTTCGAGGAACTAGAAAAGTCGCTCAGTAGAGAAACTCCATATGAGGAGGTTATGGACAGAGTTCACGCACTTAAATTGACTAACTCTTTTATTTTAGATGCCGCTTTGCATTTAGCAAAATTAGCGGCGAAAAATTCAGGGTTTGCTATTGTGGCGCGCAGAGCGCTTTGGCTAAAGTCTTGGTCAGCGGATGTGTCATCCAAGACAAAATTACTTAACATTCCTTTCAAAGGTAAAACTTTATTTGGACCTGATTTGAAAGAGATTATTTCAGACATCACTGGGGGAAAGGGCCACGCCCTTCCACAGGATAGGTCTTTTAAGGCTAAAAATAAGCCTAATTTTCGTCCCTTTCGCAGAAATGGACCAGCCTCTAATTCTGCATCCTCTAAGCAAGAGGGTAATGCCTCACAACCCAAACCAGCCTGGAAACCAATGCAAGGCTGGAACAAGGGTAAGCAGGCCAAGAAGCCTGCCACTGCTAACAAGACAGCATGAAGGAGTAGCCCCCGATCCGGGACCGGATCTGGTGGGGGGCAGACTCTCTCTCTTTGCTCAGGCTTGGGCAAGAGATGTTCAGGATCCCTGGGCGCTAGAAATAGTTTCTCAAGGTTATCTCCTGGAATTCAAGGAACTACCCCCAAGGGGAAGGTTCCACAAGTCTCACTTATCCTCAAACCAAATAAAGAGACAGGCATTCTTACATTGTGTAGCAGACCTGTTAAATATGGGAGTGATACACCCAGTTCCAATAAAGGAACAAGGAATGGGATTTTATTCCAATCTGTTCGTAGTTCCCAAAAAAGAGGGAACGTTCAGACCACTTTTGGATTTGAAGATCCTAAACAAATTTCTCAGGGTACCTTAGTTCAAAATGGAAACTATTCGAACGATTCTACCCACCATCCAGGAAAGTCAATTTATGACTACTGTGGATCTAAAGGATGCGTACCTACATATCCCTATCCACAAGGAACATCATCAGTTCCTAAGGTTCGCTTTTCTGGACAAACATTACCAGTTTGTGGCTCTTCCATTCGCATTAGCCACTGCTCCAAGGATTTTCACAAAGGTGCTAGGGTCCCTTCTAGCGATTCTAAGACCAAGGGGCATTGCAGTAGTACCTTACTTGGATGACATCCTAATACAAGCGTCGTCCCTGTCAAAGGCAAAGGCTCATACGGACATCGTTCTAGCCTTTGGCCTTCAAGAACGAGGCTTCTGTTGACCAGATATGTAAGGCAGCGACTTGGTCTTCACTGCACACTTTTGCCAAATTTTACAAATTTGATACTTTTGCTTCTTCGGAGGCTATTTTTGGGAGAAAGGTTTTGCAAGCTGTGGTGCCTTCCGTTTAGGTGACCTGATTTGCTCCCTCCCTTCATCCATGTCCTAAAGCTTTGGTATTGGTTCCCACAAGTAAGGATGACGCCGTGGACCGGACACACCAATGTTGGAGAAAACAGAATTTATGCTTACCTGATAAATTACTTTCTCCAACAGTGTGTCCGGTCCACGGCCCGCCCTGGTTTTTTTAATCAGGTCTGATGAATTATTTTCTCTAACTACAGTCACCACGGTATCATATGGTTTCTCCTATATATATTTCCTCCTGTCCGTCGGTCGAATGACTGGGGTGGGTGGAGCCTAGGAGGGATCATGTGACCAGCTTTGCTGGGACTCTTTGCCATTTCCTGTTGGGGAAGAGAATATCCCACAAGTAAGGATGACGCCGTGGACCGGACACACCGTTTGAGAAAGTAATTTATCAGGTAAGCATAAATTCTGTTTTTCGCGCCATTACTGCGCAGTTGTTTTTTGAGAGCAGGGCATGCAGATGCATGTGTGAGGATCTGAAATTTGCTGGAAAAGCTTCTAGAAGGCGTCAATTGGTATCGTATTCCCCTCTGGGCTTGGTTGGGTCTCAGCAAAGGCTATAGCTGGGACTGTATAGGGGTTAAATTTGTAAACGTTATTTTAAGGTTTAAAGCTCTGAAATTTGGTGTGCAATACTCTTAATGCTTTAAGACACTGTGGTAAAATTTTGGTAATTTTTGAACAATTCCTTCATACTTTTTCACATATTCAGTAATAAAGTGTTTTCTGTTTAAAATTTAAAGAGACAGTAACGGTTTTGTTTTAAAACGTTTTTTGTGCTTTGTTGACAAGTTTAAGCCTGTTTAACATGTCTGTGCCTTCGGATAAGCTATGTTCTATATGTATGAAAGCCAATGTGTCTCCCCATTTAAATTTATGTGATAATTGTGCCATAGCGTCCAAACAAAGAAAGGACAGTACTGCCACAGATAGTGAAATTGCCCAAGATGATTCCTCAGATGAGGGGAGTAAACATGATACTACATCATCTCCTACTGTGTCTACACCAGTTTTGCCCACACAGGAGGCCCCTAGTACATCTAGTGCGCCAATGCTTATTACCATGCAACAATTAACGGCTGTAATGGATAACTCCATAGCAAATATTTTATCCAAAATGCCTACTTACCAGAGAAAGCGCGATTGCTCTGTTTTAAACACTGAAGAGCAGGAGGGCGCTGATGATAATTGTTCTGTCATACCCTCACACCAATCTGAAGGGGCCATGAGGGAGGTTTTGTTAGATGGATAAATTTCAGATTCAGGAAAAATTTCTCAACAAGCTGAACCTGATGTTGTGACATTTAAATTTAAATTAGAACATCTCCGCACACTGCTTAAGGAGGTGTTATCTACCCTGGATGATTGTGACAACTTGGTCATTCCAGAGAAATTATGCAAGATGGACAAGTTCCTAGAGGTTCCGGTGCACCCAGACGCTTTTCCTATATGGGAAAAGCCCGGCATACCTTTTGTTCCCCCCCCCCTATATTTAAGAAATTATTTCCTATGGTCGACCCCAGAAAGGACTTATGGCAGACAGTCCCTAAGGTCGAGGGGGCAGTTTCTACTCTAAACAAACGCACTACTATTCCTATCGAAGATAGTTGTGCTTTCAAAGATCCTATGGATAAAAAATTGGAGGGTTTGCTTAAAAAGATTTTTGTACAGCAAGGTTACCTTCTACAACCCATTTCGTGCATTGTTCCTGTCACTACAGCAGCGTGGTTCTGGTTCGAGGAACTAGAAAACTCGCTTAGTAGAGAGACTCCATATGAGGAGGTTATGGACAGAGTTCACGCACTTAAGTTGGCTAACTCTTTTATTTTAGATGCCGCTTTGCAATTAGCTAGATTAGCGGCGAAAAATTCAGGGTTTATTATCGTGGCGCGCAGAGCGCTTTGGCTAAAGTCTTGGTCAGCGGATGTGTCATCCAAGACAAAATTGCTTAACATCCCTTTCAAAGGTAAAACTCTATTTGGACCAGAATTGAAAGAGATTATTTCAGACATCACTGGGGGAAAGGGCCACGCCCTTCCACAAGATAGGCCTTTCAAGGCCAAAAATAAGTCTAATTTTCGTTCCTTTCGCAATTTCAGGAACGGACCGGCCTCTAATTCTGCATCCTCTAAGCAAGAGGGTAATGCCTCACAACCCGAACCAGCCTGGAAACCGATGCAAGGCTAGAACAAGGGTAAGCAGGCCAAGAAGCCTGCCGCTGCTAACAAAACAGCATGATGGAGTAGCCCCCGATCCGGGACCGGATCTAGTGGGGGGCAGACTCTCTCTCTTTGCTCAGGCTTGGGCAAGAGATGTTCAGGATCCCTGGGCGCTAGAAATAGTTTCTCAGGGTTATCTCCTGGAATTCAGGGAACTACCCCCAAGGGGAAGGTTCCACATGTCTCACTTATCCTCAAACCAAATAAAGAGACAGGCGTTCTTACATTGTGTAGAAGACCTGTTAAAGATGGGAGTGATACACCCAGTTCCAATAAAGGAACAAGGAATGGGATTTTATTCCAATCTGTTCGTAGTTCCCAAAAAAGAGGGAACTTTCAGACCAATTTTGGATTTGAAGATCCTAAACAAATTTCTCAGGGTACCATCATTCAAGATGGAAACCATTCGAACGATTCTACCCACTATCCAGGAAAGTCAATTTATGACTACCGTGGATCTAAAGGATGCGTACCTACATATTCCTATCCACAAAGAACATCATCAGTTCCTAAGGTTCGCTTTTCTGGACAAGCATTACCAGTTTGTGGCCCTCCCATTCGGGTTAGCCACTGCTCCAAGGATTTTCACAAAGGTACTAGGGTCCCTTCTAGCGGTTCTAAGACCGAGGGGCATTGCAGTAGTACCTTACTTGGACGACATTCTAATACAAGCGTCGTCCCTGTCAAAAGCAAAGGCTCATACAGACATCGTTCTGGCCTTTCTCAGATCACACGGATGGAAGGTGAACATAGAAAAAAGTTCTCTGTCTCCGTCGACAAGAGTTCCCTTCTTGGGAACAATAATAGATTCCTTAGAAATGAGGATTTTTCTGACAGAGGTCAGAAAGTCAAAACTTCTAAGCTCTTGTCAAGTTCTTCATTCTGTTCCTCGTCCTTCCATAGCGCAGTGCATGGAAGTAGTAGGGTTGATGGTTGCAGCAATGGACATAGTTCCTTTTGCACAAATTCATCTAAGACCATTACAACTGTGAATGCTCAAACAGTGGAATGGGGACTATACAGACTTGTCTCCAATGATTCAAGTAGATCAGAAGACCAGAGATTCACTCCGTTGGTGGCTGACCCTGGACCATCTGTCCCAGGGAATGAGCTTCCGCAGACCAGAGTGGGTCATTGTCACGACCGACGCCAGTCTAGTGGGATGGGGCGCGGTCTGGGAATCCCTGAAAGCTCAGGGTCTATGGTCTCGGGAAGAGTCTCTTCTCCCGATAAACATTCTGGAACTGAGAGCGATATTCAATGCTCTCAGGGCTTGGCCTCAACTAGCAAAGGCCAGATTCATAAGGTTCCAATCAGACAACATGACGACCGTTGCGTATATCAATCATCAGGGGGGAACAAGGAGTTCCCTGGCGATGAAAGAAGTGACCAAAATAATTCAATGGGCGGAGGATCACTCCTGCCACCTGTCTGCGATCCACATCCCAGGTGTGGAAAACTGGGAGGCGGATTTTCTGAGTCGTCAGACATTCCATCCGGGGGAGTGGGAACTCCATCCGGAGATCTTTGCCCAAATAACTCAATTATGGGGCATTCCAGACATGGATCTGATGGCGTCTCGTCAGAACTTCAAGGTTCCTTGCTACGGGTCCAGATCCAGGGATCCCAAGGCGACTCTAGTAGATGCACTAGTAGCACCTTGGACCTTCAACCTAGCTTATGTATTTCCACCGTTTCCTCTCATTCCCAGGCTGGTAGCCAGGATCAATCAGGAGAGGGCCTCGGTGATCTTGATAGCTCCTGCGTGGCCACGCAGGACTTGGTATGCAGACCTGGTGAATATGTCATCGGTTCCACCATGGAAGCTACCTTTGAGACAGGACCTTCTTGTTCAGGGTCCATTCGAACATCCAAATCTGGTCTCCCTCCAGCTGACGGCTTGGAGATTGAACGCTTGATTCTATCGAAGCGTGGGTTTTCAGATTCTGTGATAGATACTCTGGTTCAGGCCAGAAAACCGGTAACTAGAAAGATTTACCATAAAATATGGAAAAGATATATCTGTTGGTGTGAATCCAAAGGATTCTCCTGGAATAAGATAAAAATTCCTAAGATTCTCTCCTTTCTACAAGAAGGTTTGGAGAAAGGATTATCTGCAAGTTCTCTAAAGGGACAGATCTCTGCTTTATCTGTCTTACTACACAAAAGACTGGCAGCTGTGCCAGATGTTCAAGCATTTGTTCAGGCTATGGTTAGGATCAAGCCTGTTTACAGACCTTTGACTCCTCCCTGGAGTCTAAATCTAGTTCTTTCAGTTCTTCAAGGGGTTCCGTTTGAACCTTTACATTCCATAGATATTAAGTTACTATCTTGGAAAGTTTTGTTTTTGGTTGCAATTTCTTCTGCTAGAAGAGTTTCAGAGTTATCTGCTCTGCAGTGTTCTCCGCCCTATCTGGTGTTCCATGCAGATAAGATGGTTTTGCGTACTAAGCCTGGTTTTCTTCCTAAGGTTGTTTCTAACAAAAATATTAACCAGGAGATAGTTGTACCTTCTTTATGTCCGAATCCAGTTTCAAAGAAGGAACGTTTGTTACACAATTTGGACGTAGTCCGTGCTCTAAAATTCTATTTAGAGGCTACAAAAGATTTCAGACAAACATCTTCCTTGTTTGTTGTTTATTCTGGTAAAAGGAGAGGTCAAAAAGCGACTTCTACCTCTCTTTCCTTTTGGCTTAAAAGCATCATCCGATTGGCTTATGAGACTGCCGGACGGCAGCCTCCTGAAAGAATCACAGCTCACTCCACTAGGGCTGTGGCTTCCACATGGGCCTTCAAGAACGAGGCTTCTGTTGACCAGATATGTAAGGCAGCGACTTGGTCTTCACTGCACACTTTGCCAAATTTTACAAATTTGATACTTTTGCTTCTTCGGAGGCTATTTTTGGGAGAAAGGTTTTGCAAGCTGTGGTGCCTTCCGTTTAGGTAACCTGATTTGCTCCCTCCCTTCATACGTGTCCTAAAGCTTTGGTATTGGTTCCCACAAGTAAGGATGATGCCGTGGACCGGACACACCAATGTTGGAGAAAACAGAATTTATGCTTACCTGATAAATTACTTTCTCCAACGGTGTGTCCGGTCCACGGCCCGCCCTGGTTTTTTTTTTTTTTTTTTTTTTTTTAATCAGGTCTGATGAATTATTTTCTCTAACTACAGTCACCATGGTACCATATGGTTTCTCCTATATATATTTCCTCCTGTCCGTCGGTCGAATGACTGGGGTGGGCGGAGCCTGGGAGGGACTGTGTGGCCAGC
Organism: Bombina bombina; assembly: GCF_027579735.1. Lineage (NCBI taxonomy): Eukaryota > Metazoa > Chordata > Amphibia > Anura > Bombinatoridae > Bombina > Bombina bombina. Next base: position 52,043,282 of record NC_069501.1, on the reverse strand, counting down.
TTTGCTGGGACTCTTTGCCATTTCCTGTTGGGGAAGAGATATTCCCACAAGTAAGGATGACGCCGTGGACCGGACACACCGTTGGAGAAAGTAATTTATCAGGTAAGCATAAATTCTGTTTTTGATTTCGCAGTTGATATATTGGGGGTAGTTATCAAGCCGTCAACCTCAAATATGCTGGAATTCTGCAGCGTATTTGTGGCAAGGCTGATTCGCCTTAGTTATCAAGCCCTAGATACCGGCAAAAGTAGAATTTAGTGACGTAAGCTTCGATCCGCCGGACTCAGTCCGACACAGATCGATTCTTACGTTACTCCAGATGTTCCGCACACAAGTGCGGCACAATCTGACTACGTTTGCTAGTTATCAAAAAACTAGCAGGTACGCTCGGCACTTTTCCGGCCCAGCGTACCTGGTTTTCAAACCGCCGCACTGGAGGCGGCGGATCACATAGAAATCAATGGGAGTCTGACCATAGCAAAAGTTCATGTTCTCTGCTGCCAGACATCCCATTGATTCCTATGGGAGCTGTCTGCACCTAACACCCTAACATGTACCCCGAGTCTAAAAGCCCCTAATCTGTCCCCCCTACACCGCCGCAACTAAATAAATGTATTACCCCCTAAACTGCCGCTCCCGGAGCCCACCTCAAGCTATAATAAATATTTTACCCCCTAAACCGCCGCTCCCGGAGCCCACCGCAAGCTATAATAAATATGTTACCCCCTAAACCGCTGCTCCCGGAGCCCACCGCCACTCTAATAAACTGATTAACCCCTAAACCGCCGCTCCAGGAGCCCACCGCAAGCTATAATAAATATGTTAACCCCTAAACCGCTGCTCCCGGTCCTCGCCGCAACTATAATACATGTATAAATAGGCTGACCATATTGCCGCTTTAAAAAGGGACACATATGAAAAATACATATGTCAGGGCTGTTTTCAGGGCTGTTTAAAGAAATGGTTTTGTATAAGAACCCTCACATATGTATTTTTCATATGTGTTCCTTCTTAAAGCAGCAATATGGTCAGCCTATGTATAAACCACTAAACCGCCGCTCCCAGACCCCGTCACCACCTACATGATACCTATTAACCTCTATCCTGCCCCCCCTATACTGTCGCCCTCTATAATAAAGTTATTAACCCCTATCCTGCCGATCCCGGACCTCGCCGCAACTAAATAGTTTAACCCCTAAACCGCCGCTCCCGGACCCCGCCGCATCCTATATTAAACTTATTAACCCCTAATCTGCCCCCCCCTACACCGTCGCCACCTATAATAAAGTTATTAACCCCTATCCTGCCCCCCCTACACCGCCGCCACTGTAATTAAATTATTAACCAGTAAACCTAAGTCTAACACTAACCCTAACACCCCCTAACTTAAATATTAATTAAATAAATCTAAATAATATTTCTCTTATTAAATAAATTAATCCTATTTAAAACTAAATACTTACCTTTAAAATAAACCCTAATATAGCTACAATATAAATAATAATTATATTGTAGCTATCTTAAGATTTATTTTTATTTTACAGGCAAATTTCAATTTATTTTAACTAGGTACAATAGCTATTAAATAGTTATTAACTATTTAATAGCTACCTAGCTAAAATAAAGAGAAATTTACCTGTAAAATAAAAACTAACCTATGTTTCAATTACACCTAACACTACACTATACTTTAATAAATTATTCCTATTTAAAACTAAATACTTACCTGTAAAATAAACTCTAAGATAGCTACAATGTAATTAATAATTACATTGTAGCTATTTTAGGATTTATATTTATTTTACAGGTAACTTGGTATTTATTTTAGCTAGTTAGAATAGTTATTAAATAGTTATTAACTATTTAATAACCACCTAGCTAAAAGAAATACATAATTACCTGTAAAATAAATCCTAACCTAAGTTACAATTAAACCTAACACTACACTATCATTACATTAATTAAATAAATTAGCTACAAATAACTACAATTAAATTAAATTAAATAAACTAACTAAAGTACAAATAATAAAAAAGCTAAGTTAAAAAAAATTAAAAAAAATAAGTTACAAACATTTAAAACATATTACAACAATTTTAAGCTACTTACACCTAATCTAAGCCCCTAATAAAATAACAAAGCCCCTCAAAATAAAAAAATGCCCTACCCTATTCTAAATTAAAAAAGTTCAAAGCTCTTTTACCATACCAGCCCTTAAAAGGGCCTTTTGTGGGGCATGCCCCAAAGAATTCAGCTCTTTTGCCTGTAAAAGAAAAATACACCCCCCCCAACATTAAAACCCACCACCCACATACCCCTAATCTAACCCAAACCCCCCTTAAATAAACCTAACACTACCCCCCTGAAGATCATCCTACATTTAGTCGTCTTCAGCCAGCCGACCCACCGATGGAACCGAAGAGGAGATTCGGAGCGGAAGAAGTCATCATCCAAGGCGCGCTGAAGAAGTCATCATCCAGGCGGCACTGAGGAAGTCTTCCATCCGATAGAAGTCTTCATCCATGCGGCGTCTTCAATCTTCATCCATCCGGAGCGGAGCCATCTTCAGACGAGCCGACGCGGAGCCATCTTCTTCTTTCCGACGACTACCGACGAATGGATATTCCTTTAAGGGACGTCATCCAAGATGGCGTCCCTTCAATTCCGATTGGCTGATAGGATTCTTTCAGCCAATCGGAATTAAGGTAGGAAAAATCTGATTGACTGATTGAATCAGCCAATCAGATTGAAGTTCAATCCGATTGGCTGATCCAATCAGCCAGTCAGATTGAGTTCGCATTCTATTGGCTGATCGGAACAGCCAATAGAATGCAAGCTCAATCTGATTGGCTGATTGGATCAGCCAATCGGATTGAACTTCAATCAGATTTGTCCTACCTTAATTCCGATTGGCTGATAGAATCCTATCAGCCAATCGGAATTGAAGGGACGCCATCTTGGATGACGTCCCTTAAAGGAATATCCATTCGTCGGTAGTCGTCGGGAAGAAGAGGATGGCTCCGTGTCAGCTCGTCTGAAGATGGCTCCGCTCCGCTCCGGATGGATGAAGATTGAAGACGCCGCATGGATGAAGACTTCTATCGGATGGAAGACTTCTTCAGCGCCGCCTGGATGATGACTTCATCGGATGGAAGACTTCTTCAGCGCGCCTTGGATGATGACTTCTTCCTCTCCGGATCTCCTCTTCGGTTCCATCGGTGGGTCGGCTGGCTGAAGACGACTAAAGGTAGGATGATCTTCAGGGGGGTAGTGTTAGGTTTATTTAAGGGGGGTTTGGGTTAGATTAGGGGTATGTGGGTGGTGGGTTTTAATGTTTGGGGGGTTGTATTTTTCTTTTACAGGCAAAAGAGCTGAATTCTTTGGGGCATGCCCCACAAAAGGCCCTTTTAAGGGCTGGTAAGGTAAAAGAGCTTTGAACTTTTTTAATTTAGAATAGGGTAGGGAATTTTTTTATTTTGGGGGGCTTTGTTATTTTATTAGGGGGCTTAGATTAGGTGTAAGTAGCTTAAAATTGTTGTAATATGTTTTAAATGTTTGTAACTTATTTTTTTTATTTTTTGTAACTTAGCTTTTTTATTTTTTGTACTTTAGTTAGTTTATTTAATTTAATTTACTTGTAGTTATTTGTAGCTAATTTATTTAATTAATGTAATGATAGTGTAGTGTTAGGTTTAATTGTAACTTAGGTTAGGATTTATTTTACAGGTAATTATGTATTTCTTTTAGCTAGGTAGTTATTAAATAGTTAATAACTATTTAATAACTATTCTAACTAGATAAAATAAATACCAAGTTACCTGTAAAATAATTATAAATCCTAAAATAGCTACATTGTAATTATTAATTACATTTCATCTATCTTAGGTTTTATTTTACAGGTAGTAGTTTTAAATAGGAATAATTTATTTAAGTATTGTGTAGTGTTAGGTGTAATTGTAACTTAGGTTAGTTTTTATTTTAAAGGTAAATTTCTCTTTATTTTAGCTAGGTAGCTATTAAATAGTTAATAACTATTTAATAGCTATTGTACCTAGTTAAAATAAATTGAAAGATGCCTGTAAAATAAAAATAAATCCTAAGATAGCTACAATATAATTATTATTTATATTGTAGCTATATTAGGGTTTATTTTAAAGGTAAGTATTTAGTTTTAAATAGGATTCATTTATTTAATAAGAGAAATATTATTTAGATTTATTTAATTAATATTTAAGTTAGGGGGGTTTTAGGGTTAGTGTTAGACATAGGTTTAGGGGTTAATAATTTTATTACAGTGGCGGCGGTGTAGGGGGGCAGGATAGGGGTTAATACATTTATTATAGGTGGCGACGGTGTAGGGGGGGAAGATTAGGGGTTAATAAGTTTAATATAGGTTGCGTCAGGGTCCGGGAGCGGCGGTTTAGGGGTTAAACTATTTATTTAGTTGCGGCGAGGTCCGGGATCGTCAGGATAGGGGTTAATAACTTTATTATAGGTGGTGACGGTATAGGGGGGCAGGATAGGGGTTACTAGGTATAATGTAGGTGGCGGTGGTGTCCGGGAGCGGCGGTTTAGGGGTTAATACATTTATAAGAGTTTCAGCGGGGTCTAGGAGCGGCGGTTTAGGGGTTAATAACTTTATTGAGTTGCGGGGGGCTCCGGGGGCTCCGGTATAGGGGGTAGAACAGTGTAGTTAGTGTGGGTGCTTAGTGACAGGCTAGCAATAAAGCTGGGAAAAAGCCGAAGAGCAGCGAGATCGGATGAGTGATAACTATCACAGTCCGCTGCTCATCGCCCCGTACTTGGTGCGTGGCTTTTTGACAGCTTTATTGATAACTTAGGCGAAATTTTGCAGGTCCGCGGCGGCGATGGTAAGCGAGCTTAGTCGGGCGTATTGAACCGGCAAAGGCAGGTAAAGTAGACGCGTTGATAACTACCCCCCATTGTTTTATTTTCTTTGGTATTCCCAAATCTATCTATTCTTTTCCTAGGTATTAACAGTTCATTTCTGTTTAAATTTAGAGCTCTATGGTATGCTCTACTTAGTGACTTAAAACCATATCCTCTTAGGAGAAGTCCAACAGAGCGGATCAGGTCCGACAGACATCGCTGAATACGGCGAGCAATACACTTGTCGTATTCAGCATTGCACCAGCAGCTCACAAGAGCTGCTGCTGCAATGCCGCCCCCCTGCAGACTCGCGGCCAATGGGCCGCCAGCAGGGGTGTGTCAATCAACCCGATCGTACTCGATCGGGTTGATTTCCGGCGATGTGTGTCCGCCTGCTCAGAGCAGGCGGACAGGTTATGGAGCAGCGGTCTTTTAGACCAGTGTGCTTTTCACAGAATAAATTTTTCCGGTAGTATATCAGTCTGATCCCGCCAAGTAAGGTCAGTCCAGCCCCGAAATACAAGGCAATTCTCCTCTGAACAAGGAACATGACAATCCCAGACGATCATTTTGGCCTCCTATGGGCCTGGTCATTGAGGTGCATCCAATTCCTTTAAGCACACTGGACAATGAGTCGATGTCTGGCTTTCCCCATCACCCATAGGGAGACCTCCCTAGGGTCATATTAATTTTCATACGAAGATCGAAGCTCTCTACCAGTAACGAACAACAGCTCATCAGATAGTTCTATGGTGATTTACCACCCAGGAGCAGCCTCTTTTAGACCAGTGTGCTTTTCACAGGGGAAAACTTTCCGGTAGTATATCAGTCTGATCCCGCCAAGTAAGGTCAGTCCAGCCCCAAAATACCAGGCAATTCTCCTCTGAACAAGAAACATGACAACCTCAGATGATCGTTTCGGCCTCCTATGGGCCTTGTCAGTGAGGTGCATCCACATTCCTCTAAGCACACTGGGCAAGAAGTCCACGTCTGGTTTCCCCCATCACCCATAGGGAAACCTCCCTAGGGTCATATTAATTTGCATACGAAGAGAGAAGCACTCTACCTGGAATAAACAACAGCTCATCAGCTAGTTTTATGGCGATTTACCACCCAGGAGCAGCCTCTTTTAGACCAGTGTGCTTTTCACAGAGGAAGACTTTCCGGTAGTATATCAGTCTGATCCCGCCAAGTAAGGTCAGTCCAGCCCCGAAATACCAGGCAATTATCCTCTGAACAAGGAACATGACAACCCCAGATGATTGTTTCGTAATTCTTTTATTAGAAAAATAATCATATATGCATATATACAAAATAAAATCATAATAACAAATGCAAACAAAATATCTCTTGTTACAAAACTGAAATATTGACCCAATTTTTTGTCATCAGAAAAAAATCAAAATGCAAACATTAAACTTAAATAATCACACAAAATAAAATTAAACATATTTCAAATACAGACAAAAACAAACTGGAGGAAAAAAAAAACCCCAAAAAAAAACCTAAATAATCCAATCCTTCCACTTCTTTGTCTTCCAGATGCCTTCAGAATCTAATTCCCTATATCGCCTCCTATCAAAAGAAAAATACAAAAACAACTTCCCACGGATCATACCCACACAATTACCTACAGTAACTACCTCTTTCTTAAAAATCAAAATATTACGCACATCCCACAACACCTCCTTCACACAACATGCCAACAACCATATCAGTCTTGCTTTCTCCTTTTCCACACCACTTCCACACAAACCATACATCATCATATTAAAAGTAAAAAATTGCACTCCAGTCAAACCCTTAATCATCCTTTTCAAACTTCTCCAAACATCCCTAGCATACTCACAATTCCAAAACAAATTAATAACACTCTTGCTTTGAAAACAACCATCTCTAGGACACACTTCTGAAGCCACTAAACAACGCATTCTCTGAAAATCCCTTTTTTCACACTCATCCAACTAATATCTTTCTGCCTATTCATCAAATACTTATTACACACATTTTTCCATACCAACACACATTCATTTTCATTCAAACCCCCAATCAACTCAAGACCTTCCTTCTTCTCCAACATTTTCAACACCATTCTGTTTGCACACCACATCTCCCTACTAACATTCTCCAAACCATATTTTTTAATCCAACATTCCACCCTTACATAAAACCATGGAACAGCAAAACATACCGGTTTCTTTCTATCAATCTCAAATAAACCATATCGTCTTAAAACATTTCCACAAGCATATTTTACCATACAACCAGCCATGCTATCCTTACCACTCAGAACCACACACCTACTAACATATTTCACAGCCAAAAATCTCTCCACATTTGGAAAACCCTTACCATCAACATTCTTACTCTTAACAACAACATCTCTTTTCAAACGCTCCATACCAGAACTTCAGAAAAAAGAAAACAACACTCTCAAAATTCTCCGAAAAATCCTCTCAGGTGTCAGAAAAACTAACGCCAAATATAACATAATAGGGATCAAAACCGATTTAATAACTAACATTTTTCCTTCCAGATAAAGTCCTTAAAGACCAAAACTGAAGTTTTCTACTCACTTTATCAAAAACATTCTCCCAACTTTCCAAGCCTTTCAAATTCACATTAAATTTCACACCCAACACCTCAATTGCACCTTCAGTCACAGGCCATCCACAGGAATCAATCTCCCTATCATTACCAAAAACTTTAACTTTACACTTATTCCAATTAACTCTGAAACCACTTGCCATACAAAAACATTCAACTAAAGTTTTCACCCTCCTCAAACCAGCCTGAGTCTCACATACCACACTCACATCATCCATATACCCAATCACTTTTAAACACCTTCAATTACTACCAGGAACACTCACACCTCTAACTAATTTATCCTTCCTCAAACTAGTTAATAATGGCTCAATGACACATACAAATAACACAGGAGACAAAGGACATCCTTGACGCACTCCAGATTTAACACAAAATTCCTCAGTCAAAAAACCATTAACCTGGACTTGACTCACAATATCACTATACAAACATTTAAACCATCCAATAATCTTACCAGAAAAACCTAAACGTTCTAAAACATGAAACATAAAATCATGCACTACCCTATCATATGCTTTTTCAAAATCCACAATAGCAACAGACCTCATCCTCTCCCTCACATACCACAGTACATCACGTAGTAACAACAAACTTTCAGAAATCTGACGCCCAGGAACAGCACACACTTGCTCTTCACCCACAACCTTACCAATCACTCCACGCATTCTATTTGCCAACACCTTGGCAATAACCTTATAGTCAACATTCAACAACGTAATCGGCCTCCATTTCCTCAAATCTCTCTTATCACCCTTTTTAAATAACAAAACAATCAAACCTTTCCTCATTGAAACAGGCAAAACATTCATTCTAAAAAAAAACATCCAACATATCAACCCCAATCAAATTCCAAAAACAAGTATAAAATTCAACAGGCAAACCATCACAACCAGGTACCTTCCCATTCTTAAAACTCCTAACAACCTCTGCAATCTCATCCAAACTTAGATCCCTTTCTAACAAATCATTATCATATTTTTCCAACTTAACCTCAATGTTTTCCAACAACTCATTTTCCAATAAAACATCTCTTGTTTTTTCTTTATACAACTCACTGTAAAACTCATGAACTTCACGCAAAACACCATCCGTACCATTTACTTCACACTCAACCTTATCAAAAACACTAACAAAACCAGTCTTTCCTTCAAAAGATTTCTTAAAAAAATATTTACTACAAGACTCATCCTTTTCCATTTTCTCCAATCTTGCCATAAAAACAATTTTCTTTCCTTTTTCATGCATACACTTTTTAATTATCTTTCTTGCTTCAGCAATTTCCTCATGCACATCAATACCACAATTTCTCAATTCATACAAATACAACAACCTCAGATACCATTTATCATACAACTCCCTTTCCATTCTAGCTTTCTCACAGCCTTTCTTAATAAAAAACCTCTTTATTTCCACCTTCAACCATTCCCACCACATAAGCACATTACTAAAATCACATTTTCTTTCACGCCACCTTTCATACATCCAAACAAACTGACGCTTAAACTTCTCATCTTCTAACAAATCCACATTCAGTTTCCAAACACCCTTACCATACTTGATCTTCAAATCACAATTCACCTTACACATCAAAAGGGCATGATCCGTAAAGGGCATCCGCTTTAAAGAAAAATCATCAACACATATAAATTTAGATAAAAAACAAAAATCAATTCGAGATTTTATCCCACCACTATCACTAAAGAAAGTAAAACCCTCCCCTGAAAAAGAAACAGACCCGAAGGCATCCTTCAAACCGAAAGATTTAAGCAAATCAAGTAAAAACTTCCCTGAGCTATCCACCCTACAATCACTCCCACCCTCTCTGTCCCCATTCTTAATAATACAATTAAAATCCCCAACCAAAAAAGTTGTCTCTCGACCTGGCAGAAAAAACTTTAAAGTTTCAAAATTAAGCAAACGTTCTACCCTATTTGGAGAAGCATATACATTAAACAAACGAAAAACAGTCCCACCAAAACTAAAACTAACCAAAAGTACACGACCTGGGACAATATGAACTACATTAAGGATAGAAAAACTAAACCCCTTAAACAAAACTCCCACCCCCCCATTCCTATCAGAAGAACAAGACCATACTTTAGGACCATATTCCCAGTCAGCACATTTAGGATGTTCAGAGAGACCACATTCCTGCAATCAAAAAATATTAGCAGAACATACAGATAATAAATTAAAAATTGCAGCTCTCCTTGCTATAGTTGTCATACACCTGACATTAAGGGAAGAAATGGTCAGAAACATCACAAAAATAAATTAAAGAAAAACAAAAAAAGAAATAACATCAGGACTTCTTCTTTCCTTTCTTTTTCTTAGGACTCAAAGGAGATTCTTTAAATCTGCCTCTGTGACGTTCCGACCTCCTAGGCTCCCCCTTGCCAGCCTCATAACCAGTAACTTCAGCAAGTTGGTTCACATCTCTTTTATCTAGATAACCAACAGAAGAGGCATCAGAAAAGTCACCTATACACTGGCTTGAGTCAGAAGGAACATCTTTAGTAGAGACAGAAGGAAACTCTGAAATTAAAGAGTCAGCATCACTTGTAGTATCTGGATCTGCACCCTTAACTACTGGAAGATTAAAATCAGGACTTTCCCATCCATCAGAATCCACATCTATTTTTCGCTTGGAGGCAGATTTTTTCCCTTCAGTGTCCATATCCTCCTCAGAACTAGAGGACACAACAGCAGACCAATCAATGTTCTCCCCTTCACCAAGAACAGCATCAGGAGCAGCATCACAAGATGACTCATTGTAGGAAAAATTCTCTGTCCCAGGAACAGCAACAGTATCATCCACAAAATTGGGCAACAGGGAAGCAGCTATCACATTAGATGTAGCAAGATCCACCTCCTGAAGATGTGATTGGGCTTCCTCTACCTTCTCAACCACAGGAACCACCACAGGAACATCAGACACCTCTCCGACAGGGACCCCAACTGCAGATTTCTTACACAAAAGAGGTAATATAGAGTTCAATGCCTCATCAGAGACCTTCTCCTCATTCACAGATGGCTCAACTGCAACTGAAGATGTTTTTTTGCAACATCAGCATAGGAAGGCTTCACTCTATCAAGCCCCTGAAACATCATCAAAGGACACATCCTGCACAGATGACTTGAAGAACCACACAGGTCACAGGTCCGGCGTTTACTACAGTGGGCAACAAGATGATCCTCCTCACCACCATTTCGACATCTGGCACCAGGGCAATTTTCAGCAATGTGACCAAACAGGTTGCAACTACGGCAAAAAAGAGGCATGTCATCATAGTATAGAAAATATCTATTTCAACCAATGGCGAAAGTCTGTGGAGGGTGTTTCTTTCCACCAATACCTAATTCATCTGGCACAAACCGCACCCAGAACCTGCGCTTTCCATTGAAAGTCCCAAACTGATTTTTCAGCTTGCTACCTCCTTGAACATCATCAAAGTAGCGACAAAGAAACAGACGAATTTCCACATCAGTAACCCAAGGGTTGTACATATGTACTGTCACCGGGATTCTTCTCTCCCTCTGCACACAGGCAACAAATTTCATGCCAACCAACTCTGGAGCAGCAGCCATATCAATAGTCCGTTGATAGCAGGTCTGTAAATAATGCTCATCGGTGAAAGCCACATCAAAAATCCCTCTTGAAGGGAATGACTGAACACAATGCAAACTTGCTCTTGGCATCTTCAAAACACCCTCCAAAACCACCTGCTGGACATGAGCCAAACCAATCTTCTCTCGAAAGTCCTCAGAAATCAACACCCGAAGTGTATGGGGAACATTTGGCACATTGGTAGCCATATTTGCCCTACTGCCTCTTTAGGCTGGATTTCAGAGCGCCCCCCAAAAGCAGCATGTGGCTGAAGTCCAGGGACGATGCCACAAGGCCAAGGGGACGGCCCTACTACCCAGTTGCTCTACGCCTAAGGAGTAGCCACCCCCCCAATAGCAGCAGGAGCCCAAACCCCAAAGGGAAAGGACCCCAGGCCGAAGGAGCAGGTCTCCAGGCAGCAAACAAAGACCAAGACCAAGCACAGAAAACTACACTTGATCCAAGCCAAAGGCCCGAGAAGCAACCTCAGCTGATCATTTTGGCCTATTGTGGGCCTCGTCAGTGAGGTGCAGCCACATTCCTCTAAGCACACTGGCAAGGAATCCAAGTCTGGTTTCTCCCATCACCCATAGGGAGACCTCCCTAGGGTCATATTAATTTGCATATAAAGAGAGTAGCACTCTACCAGTAATGAACAACAGCTTATCAGCTAGTTCTATAGCAATTTACCACCCAGGAGCTGCCTCTGTTAGACCAGTGTGCTTTTCAGAGAGGAATAATTTCCGGTAGTATATCAGTCTGATCCGCCAAGTAAGGTCAGTCCAGCCCCGAAATACCAGGCAATTCTCCTCTGAACAAGGAACTTGACAACCCCAGATGATTGTTTCGGCCTCCTATGGGCCTCGTCAGTGAGGTGCATCCACATTCCTCTAAGCACACTGGGCAAGGAATCCACGTCTGGTTTACCCCATCACCCATAGGGAGACCTCCCTAGGGTCATATTAATTTGCATACGAAGAGAGAAGCACTCTACAAAATAATGAACAACAGCTTATCAGCTAGTTCTATAGCAATTTACCACCCAGGAGCTGCCTCTTTTAGACCAGTGTGCTTTTCAGAGAGGAATAATTTCCGGTAGTATATCAGTCTGATCCCGCCAAGTAAGGTCAGTCCAGACCCGAAATACCAGGCAATTCTCCTCTGAACAAGGAATATGAAAACATCAGATGATCGTTTCGGCCTCCTATGGGCCTCGTCAGTGAGGTGCATCCACATTACTCTAAGCACACTGGACAAGGAGTCCACGTCTGGTTTCCCCCATCACCTATAGGGAGGCCTCCCTAGGGTCACAATAATTTGCATATGAAGAGAGAAGCGCTCTACCAGGAACAAAGAACAGCTCATCAGCTAGTTCTATGGTAATTTACCACCCAGGAGCAGCCTCTTTTAGAACAATGTGCTTTTCACAGAAGAAAACTTTCCAGTAGTATATAAATCTGATCCCCTCGTGGGGGTAAACCTTAGTCTGCCTTAGATGCCTGGTCCCATATGTATACTACTCGGGGCATTTGATTACTATATATATGTATTAGCTCTATATACCTTATGTTGCTAATGTTGATTTGTGAATGTATAAAATGTGTTTGAAGTTTTCACATGAACATTCTTTTCAATGACCTCTCCTATGCTGCAGTCTAGATTTGCTTAAAGTGAAAGGCAAAGACTCCTAGGTTTACATCGGCCATTTTGGAGATATAACCCTACTGCATCTTAGGAATCGCTACTAGATGTCTCCTCTATGTTAATGCAAAACCCTAGTATTTACTTTTATTGCTGGGCATCGTAGAATAATTACACTGCTATTCTAGGCCTATATGTAACCTGCAGTTAATACGCCACAGAACAGTCACTCTTTGCTTTGCAGATTTATGTTTAGCATTGTCTGTCTTACAATTCTAGCAGTGATTCTACCGCTACGTTAAAGCAGTAGAGTCCGCAAAACTTTATGTGAGTTAACCTTTCAAAGGTGGGGAGACTAGCGCCTGTTAAACTCACCCCTATAGACTTATACCAATGCCTTTATATGCAGACTATTAAAGATAACGATATAGATGGTTAAGCTACTGTTTGGATAATCTATATATGCAAGAGAAGAAAAATGCTTTGGCTACAATGAAGGAATATGCCCTATCTGAGGGAGGCTAGGCAGGAATTAAGCCTTTAATGTTTTTATAAATACTAGTAAATCCTGGTTTTATATAAGTGGTCATTTGTCTTATGCACTATATTTTAGCCAGTGGATGTAGCCCCAGCTGCCTAGAGAGATACTACCTTGATGTCTAGCTTTAAATATGTACATCTACATCCAAATGTGCCTTCTATGCAACCACATAGTATATGTATGACACATGATGAGAGCTGTTAGTTTTGCAGCAGGGTAGGTCTTGTGTTTGCTACTTGCATAACTGTTTTCTATGAGATAGCAGTACATGTTTATATTAAATAGAAGGCACATATTCAATCTTCTCAATTCTCTTACTGGGCAAATTACCCACATACCAGCCTCCCACCCCAGAGGGCTTGCCTGCTTTAATATATGTGGGTTCTGCTATTAAGCTCACTGTGTAATGGAGATAACTAGGATATGGATAAACTAATATACTTTACACTGGTTATACATTCTCACTTATTCTTTATACGAGTCTCCCCTCTTACAGTATCTCATGGGTTATATATTAGGTTTAGACGCAATCTTGGCATGTTTTGAATAGTAGATGCACTGTTAATTAGAGATTTGTGGAAATTATACATAGAGTTAGTGTGAATCGACTAGAACAGTTGTTGTGCATTTTACAAGCCTCATGCTTGCTATATAAGGTTCATAGCTTAGTTGTAATAGTAAAATCTATACCCTGTATATATGTAAGTGCCTATTTGTCTGCTAATTACTACACATTACTTATTTTCCTCTGTAAGAGGCCTTTTTTTAAAAAGTAACGCAAGGATTTTATACTAGACTCTGATGTATCCCTCGTGTGCTTGAAACGCACTTTATTTTTATTAAGTTACATCAACCCACTTCTAGTCAGGGTGCTCTTAACGAAAGTTAGATGTACTGTAGGATCTGTTCTTTAGCAAATGGTTACAGTTCGTACTGCTACCCTTGTAATTATCCTGAGCACTAGTAACTAATGAGACCTGTACTAGGCCCTTACCCCCACTGTCTCTACATCTATTGGTCATATGCACCAGAATGAGAAATGTTTGTTCTTATATTTTCAAGACATAACTGTTTACTACCTTCTCAAATGTTATATTGAAAGTGTATTATGTATCATACTCCATTTCAGCTAGTAGACACGTTTTATACGCAATGTTTGGATAAGTTTATATATTACCTGTTTCATTACTCTTTAGGTCAGTCCTGAAAACCTATGTGAATTGCCATCATTGTGACGTGTATGCATTTCTCTATAGTTTATTTCTGTAACCTTTGAGTCTCCCTGAATGAATCAGCAGAGTTGCCTTTTGCCACTATTTAGCTACTTTACCTAGTGTTAAGATATCACTCTGCCCCACTACCTACTTTTAAGTAGACTAATTCTCCAAGGCATATCTAATTTATCTTTTTAGTAATCCAGCTACCAGGCCTACGGTCTCTACGTTCGGGCACTTCTAAGTCCACTCCAGGTACCCTATGCTACTTATATTTATATTTGGCTCCGTCCTCCCACCCCTTTTCCTATACATATAGCGGTGCTTACCCGCTGAATATCCCCTTCCCCCTATATATCTCGGCCCAAGAGTGGCTGATACTCATTCTAACCCTCCGCAGGCTGATATGTTGGTTTTAGGTAATACTTTATTAGAATGTGGAGTTCATACGCTGATAATATAAAAAGAAGTTCTATTTTATCTCGCCAAAGATATTGTCTATCTTCATAACCAGACTTGAAATGTATTTTCTCTTGCTGTATGTGCATATTGCTTTTTCAATAATGCCTTTGTATAGACAATGTATTATTTTCTCTGTTGTAATTTTTGCCTTAGGGCGAGCCCTTGTTTAGATGATATATGCTTTAACTTCAATAAAAAAATTATTTAAAAAAAAAAAAAAAAAAGAATGGGAAGTAATTTTAACTGAATGTTCAATAAAACTTATCGATTTTTTTTATTTGTTATTTGTTGAAATTTAAAATAAAAATTGAAATTTGTTTGGTTTGTTAGAATTGAAAATGTATCAATTTGATGGTTAACCCATTAGTGACCACAGCATTTTTCAATTTTCTTACCGTTAAGGACCAGGGTTATTTTTACATTTCTGCAGTGTTTGTGTTTAGCTGTAATTTTCCTCTTACTCATTTTTTCACAGAAATTATTTACAAACAGCTTGTGCAATTATTGCACACATGGTTTTGCACAAATGGTTGTAAATGCTTCTCTGGGATCCTCTTTGTTCGGAAATAGCAGACACATATATGGATTTGGTGTTGCTTTTTGGTAATTAGAAGGCCGCTAAATACCGCTGCGCACCACACTTGTATTATGCCGAGCAGTGAAGGGGTTATTAGGTAGCTTGTAGGGTTAATTTTAGCTTTAGTGTAGTGTAGTAAACAAACCAAATTATTGATCTAGGCCCATTTTGGTATATTTTATGACACCATTTTACCGCCAAATGCGATCAAATAAAAACAATTGTTCACTTTTTCACAAACTTTAGGTTTCTCACTGAAATTATTTACAAACAGCTTGTGCAATTATGGCACAAATGGTTGTAAATGCATCTCTGGGATCCCCTTTGTTCCGAAATAGAAGACATATATGGATTTGGCATTGCCTTTTGGTAATTAAAAGGCCGCTAAATGATGCTGCGCACCACACTTGCATTATGTCCAGCAGTGAAGGGGTTAATTAGGTAGCTTGTAGGGTTAATTTTAGCTTTAGTGTAAAGATTGACCTCCCACCTGACACATCCCACCCCCTGATCCCCCGTGACCCCCATCAAACAGCTCTTTTTCCTCCCCCACCCCCCAAAGGTTACCTCCATCTTAAGTTCTGGCAGAAAGTCTGCCAGTATAAAAATAAAAGGATTTTTTGTTTGTTTTATATATTTATATATATATATATATATATATATATATATATATATATATATATATTATGTAAGGTAGTATTCCCCCTTACCTCCCAACTGACCCCATAAACAGATCTCTAATCCTCCCCCCTCTAACTGCCAGTATTTAGTTTACAGTAAAATTGGGCTATTTTAAAAAAAATTATAAAACTTCTGCAGTGTTGCTGCCCCCCTCAATAACCTACTCCTCCCCTCCTTGATCCCTTTTCCAAATCATATTGAGCTATATTTTGCATCTATCTTATTTTCCACTACATTCCATAGTGTAGTAGTCCCACCCGTTCCCGGCCCATCACACGCGCACAAGTGTGTGCTCCCGTCGACCCCCCCCCTGTGCACACTCCCGGACCACACAGAGGAAATCCTCCAGCGATGGTCCACCTACCCACCTCCCTGCTATGACTCCCACCCACCAACTATCGGCACCATCGCTGGCCGATGCAGAGAGGGCCACAGAGTGGCTCTCTCTGCATTGGATGCTTAAAAGAGGGTATTGCAGGATGCCTCTATATTGATTGAGGCATCACTGCATTACCCTGAAAGTGTCTGGAAGCGATCATGATCGCTTACAGTGCTTGAAAACCCTGAGGACATGCAGGATACATCCTTTTTTTTTGTATGACGTACCCTACACGTCCTTGGTCGTTAAGGGGTTAAATATGAGACAGAGAAAGTTAAATTAATTACTATTGAAATTAAGACGATGACTGCAGATTTAAAACCCTTTGAGAGATTAGAGGAATTTCAAAACCATTACAAGAAAATTAAAGAAGAAATGGAGAGATTCTCCAGATTCATATCCTCTAAAAAAGAAAGGAAAATAAATAGGGACCTTCATGAGTACCAAAACAACAAGGTATATAATTGGACTAAGGTAAGGAGTCAGACTCTGAGACCTCAGGGAAGGAAGGTGACTCAGACAGCTCAGACAAAGAGAGCTCATCCAGTAAGTCACATCTGACACCACCAATTATCCCCATCCCTTTAGACATACAATAAGTGGCAGAAAGAAAACTAAGAACTGCTATTCACCCCAGACCACAAATAACCCAAACACGCAGGGGACAAGGGTGGGGACAGAGGAAGAAAGACTACAAATTATCAACCTTTTAAACAGGGAATTAACATCTAACCATATTTCCATACTACAAAACTGCTTAAGATTTGTACCAACCAATAGAATAGATAAGTTTGATGTAATTAAGGATGTTCATTTGTTTTTGAGAAAAGTGTTACTTAAGAAATTCTTTAAAAATAAGAGAGAGGGAAGTATGCCACCAAGTGAAGAACCAACCCTTAGGGACTTGGAAAGTTTATTCCTAGTATCAGAATCCAATAATTTAGCAAATTGTAGATTAGTATTTAAAAATAAATCCACTTTTGTACTTTTGTACCTTCTAAAGGAAGCTCTCTTGAAATAGAGACATTTCTTAATATGGTATGTGAAGACATCAATGATTTACCAATCACATCTTTTAACCCAAATATCACTAAGGAAGAAAATATAGCTATTCAATTATGTGATTATTAAATCCAGTGATAAGGGTAGCAACATAGTACTGTGGCCAAAAACCCAATATGAGAAAGAGGCCATGAATCAGTTACTTAATACAGTACCAATAACTATAAAAAACTTTTCTCAAACCCCACTAATGATTTCTTAATTAAATACAATTGTTTAATAAATGAGGCATGGCCAGAGGGAACCATAGATGATATGGAAAAATATTTTTTATTAATGTCCAATGCTAGTGTAGCAACTATCTATTTGTTCCCAAAAGTACAAAAAGATTTACACAATCCACCAGGGAGACCTAATGTCTCAGGTAATATGTCCCTTTGTAAAAAAGCTAACAAGTACATCAATTCTAGATTAAGGAGTAAAGTTTATAACTTAGCTTCACACATAAGAGACACCATGGATATTTTGAACTAAATTAACAACTTAAGACTTGAACCTGAGACAATACTCATCACCCTAGATGTAGAATATCTATATACCAACATTCGGATGGATTGGGGGATGAAGGCTATATCAATATTTCCTGGACCTAGATGATACCCTTAATTTAAAAGAGAAATCATTCATCTTTAGCCTGCTTAAATTTATATTGACTTATAATTTTTTCCTTTTTAATAACCAGTTTTATTTGCAAGTATTTGGGACTGCGATAGGGACTGCCTTCACACCCCCAAATGCAAATTTATATTTAGGCTGGTGGGAGGTTAATATAGTCGTCAAGGAAAACATGTCAGAGTTCACAAAACATATAAAATTATGGACAAGGTATATTGATGATATTTTGATATTTTGGGATGGTCCAGTAGAAATTTGAAAGAAATCTGTTGACACCCTAAATTCTAATGAAATGGGCCTTAAACTCTCTATGAATCATGATACACAAAAGATACATTTCCTAAATACAGCCATTTTCAAGTCAGAGACTTTGGGGCCCATTTATCAAGCTCCGAACTGAGACTCGCCAGAAACAGCAGTTATGAAGCAGCGGTCTAAAGACCGCTGCTCCATAACCCTGTCTGCCTGCTCTGAGCAGGCGGACAGGAATCGCCGGAAATCAACCCGATCGAGTACGATCGGGTTGATTGACACCTCTATGCTGGCGGCCCATTGGCCTCGAGTCTGCAGGGGGTGGCGTTGCACCAGCAGCTCTTGTGAGCTGCTGGTGCAATGCTGAATACAGAGAGCGTATTGCTCTCCTCATTCAGCGATGTCTTGCGGACCTGATCCGCACTGTCGGATCAGGTCCGCAAGACATTTGATAAATAGGCCCCTAACTGTATTAAAACAGACTCTTATACCAATTGGGGAGTATTTGAGGCTGAGAAGGAACTGTTCTGACCTTGAATCGTTCAAAAAGGCAGCAGGTGAATTCAGACAAAGACTGTCATGTACTTCAAATTGACCCTATCACTAAATGTTTGATAACAGAGAGTCACAGTGTTACATATAGGAGAGGCCCCAATTTGAGAAACAAATGGGTAAGAAGCCACTATGAAAGATATGGGCGTAAGAAGCTTCTATATAGTAGATCTATAGGTTGTGGGCATTGCAGAGTATGCAAACATATGTGTAAAAAAAATCAGAGATCAAGGATAGATTTGGGAATACCAAAGAAAATAAAACAATATACTGCCAAAAACTGCCAAAGCAAAAACATAATTTACTGTATTGCATGTGGATGTAAAGATTTTTCTATGTGGGTATGTCTACCAGGAGTTTAGGTGCAAGAATCATAGAGCAACTGTGTAATATTAGAAATGCTTCTAAAGACTTAGACAAGGATAAAAAATTGACCACAGTGGCAAAACATTTTTATTTATATCACAACAGCAATGGAAACTACCTGAAATGCTGGGGACTTGAACAGATAAGTCCAGGCATTAGAGGTGGAGATCCTACAAATTCATTGCTACAGGCAGAAAGTAAATGGATATTCTCCTTGAATAGCATACACCCAAGAAGGATTATTGAAATAACAACTGTAAGATAAAAAATATACATGAGGGCAACATATTAAAAGCAAAGTTAAACACTCCTATTATTACATCCATCTATGATTATAATGCAGGAAATAGGGGTAAACCTTTAATTGTGATAAAAACTTAGCCACAGTAGGTTAAAACATTCAAAACCTGATTTATTTTAAACTTATTTGTTTCCCATTCAAAACAATGGAGGTGGTAGGTGCTAACCTTATTGGTCGGCAATTTTGAATATAACACGGACCTGAATGGCAACTTAGAAACCCTGTTTTTCAATGTAAGAATGGAGATGGTAGGAACTAATCTGATTGATCACCATGATTTCCGTCTAGTCGTACCTGATAGAGAACTGCCACCTAGAACCGTTGAAACTTTGAATGCAGGGTTTTTGAAAGTGGCGGTCAGATGCTTTCTGATTGGTCGCTACTTTATTTAGATTTCTGGAAAGAGTTTTGAGCATTATAGGGATTTTAACGACAAAGCAGCTTTATTTCACCTCCCTATAGCGTATTACGAGTTTTAAAAAAGCAGGCTTGTGCGGGCGAAATGGTTGCGTTGAGCTCCATACCGCACTGAAAACAAGCGCTACTTTGACGTGCTCATGCATGATTTCCCCATAGACATTAATGGGGAGAGCCGGCAAAAAAAAGCCTAACACCTGCGATTGCAGAATGAAAAGCTCCATAACGCAGCCCAATTGATATCTATGGGGAAATAAAAAGTTATGTTTAAAACTAACAACCGAACATAAACTCCAAGTCTAAACAGTCCTAATCTGCTGCTCCCGACATCGCCGCCACCTACATACAGTTATTAACCCCTAATCTGCTGCCCCAACATTGCCGCCACCTACATAAAACTATTAACCCCTAATCTGACGTCCCCAACATCGCCACCACCTACATACAGTAATTAACCCTTAACCTGCCACCCCCAACATCGCCACCACCTACATAAAACTATTAACTCCTAATCTGCAGCTCCCAATTTCGCCGCCACTATACTAAAGTTATTAACCCCTAAACCTCTGCCTCCCACATCACTACCACTAAATAAATCCATTAACCCCTAAACCTAACCCTAACGCAACCCTAAACCTAACACCCCCTAACTTTAACATAATTAAAATACAGCTAAAATAAAGTTACCTACAATTATTAACTAAATAATACCTATTTTAAACTAAATACAAACTTACCTGTAAAATAATACCTAAGCTAGCTACAATATAACTAATAGTTATATTGGAGCTAGCTTAGGTTTTATTTTTATTTCACAGGTAAGTTTGTATTTATTTTAACTAGGTAGACTAGTTAGTAAATAGTTATTAACTATTTACTAACTACCTAGTTAAAATAAATACAAACTTACCTGTGAAATAAAACCTAACCTGCCTTACACTAAAACCTAACATTACAAAAAAAATAAAGACTAAAATTACTAAAAATAAAAATAACTGAATTACATAAAAAACAAACACTAAATTACAAAAAATAAGAAACAAATTATCAAAAATAAAAAAGAATTACACCTAATCTAATAGCCCTATCAAAATAAAAAAGCACCCCAAAAATAAAAAAAACCTAGCCCACAATAAACTACCAATGTCCCTTAAAAGGGCCTTTTGTGGGGCATTGCCCCAAAGATAACAGCTTTTTTACCTGTAAAAAAATAAATACAAACACCCTCCTCCAACAGTAAAACCCACCACCCCCACAACCAACCCACACAAATAAAATAACTATCTAAAAAACTCTAAGCTAACCATTGCCCTGAAAAGGGCATTTGTATAGGCGTTGCCCTTAAAAGAGCATTTAGCTCTTTTACATGCCCAGACCCTAAACTAAAAATAAAGCCCACCCAAAAAACCCTTAAAAAAACCTAACACTAACCCCCAACGATCCAATTACAGTTCTTGAAGTCCCACTTAAAGGATCCATCCAGCCGACAAAGTCATCATCCATGCGGCAAGAAGTCTTCATCCAGGCAGCCTCTTCTATCTTCATCCAGCCAGCGAAGTCCTCATCCAAGCGGCAAGAAGTCTTCATCCAGACGGCATCGTCTATCGTTATCCATCCGGCGTGGAGGGGGTCCATCCTGAAGACATCCGGTGCAGAGCTTCCTCTTCATATGGTCTCCGCCATACACTGGAACTTCAATGCAAGTGATGTCATGCAAGATGGGGTCCCTTGCATTCCTATTGGCTGAAAGATTTCAATCAGCCAATAGGATTAGAGCTGCTAAAATCTTATTGGCTGTTCCAATCAGCCAATAGGATTGAGCTCTCATCCTATTGGCTGTCCAATCAGTCAATAGAATGAGAGCTCAATCCTATTGGCTGATTGGAACAGCCAATAGGATGAGAGCTAAATCCTATTGGCTGATTGGAACAGCCAATAGGATTTTAGCAGCTCTAATTCTATTGGCTGTTTGAAATCTTTCAGCCAATAGGAATGCAAGGGACGCCATCTTGGATGATGTCACTTGCATTGAAGAGGATGCTCCGTGACGGATGTCTTCAGGATGGACCCGCTGGATGGATGAAGATAGAAAATGCCGTCTAGATGAAGACTTCTTCCCGCCTGGATGAGGACTTCGCCGGCTGGATGAAGATAGAAGAAGCCGTCTGGATGAAGACTTCTTGCCGCATGGCTGAAGACTTCGTCGGCTGGATGGATCCTTCAAGCGTGACTTCAAGAACTGTAAGTGGATCATCGGGGGTTAGTGTTAGGTTTTTGTAAGGGTTTTTTGGGTGGGTTTTATTTTTAGTTTAGGGTCTGGGCATGTAAAAGAGCTAAATGCCCTTTTTAAGGGCAATGCCCATACAAATGCCCTTTTCAGGGCAATGGGGAGCTTAGATTTTTTTTAGATAGTTATTTTATTTGGGCGGGTTGGTTGTGGGGGGTGGTGGGTTATACTGTGGGGGTGTTTGTATTTTTTTTATAGTTAAAATAGCTGTTATCTTTGAGGCAATGCCCCACAAAAGGTCCTTTTAAGGGCCATTGGTAATTTATTGTAGGCTAGGGTTTTTTTATTTTGGGGGGGGGCTTTTTTATTTTGATAGGGCTATTAGCTTAGGTGTAATTCTTTTTTATTTTAGATAATTTGTTTCTTTTTTTTCCTCAATTTAGTGTTTTTTTGTAATTTAGTTATTTTATTTTTTTTGGTAATTATTAGATACTTTTTGTAATTTTTAGAGTAGTTTTAGGATTTTTTTTAATGTGTAGTTTAGTTTAATTTAATTGGTAGTTAGTTTAATTGTTGTTTAATAATTATCTTAGTTTAATTGTTAGTTTAAAATTAATTTATTTAAAGGGACACTGTAGTCATAAATGATATGCAAATAGAATCGTAGTATAGTTTTAAAACTCCTATTTTCTAATGTACTTCATATATTAAATATGTACCCTTTTGCCAATAATTTACTTTGAAACATTAATTGTTTCCCAACCTACTTGTATGTCAGCCGTTACGGATTCCCAATCCGTGCTGACAACTGCAGTTGTAAGATGGCGTTTTTCTGAACTAATGCGCATGCGCGAGTTATCGCAGCGTCACAGGAAACGTCACCATCTGCAGTATAATAAGGCAAGTAGAATTTATCAGCAGCAGTCGAGTGAGCTACGCACATCACGTAAATACATAGCTAGAGTAAACAAGCAAACTATACTTACTATGGAAACAGTCCGGAATAATCTTATTTATATATATTATAATTCTCATTATGCTACACCAAATAGAATCTCCCTTGACACAAACGAGCTAAAATTACCAACTCTTAAATGTATGGCAAACAATTTTGACACACAAAAAATAAGTTAGTGTTTTATCGATTCCCTAATACTTTAGTAATAAAAAATAAAAATACATAGAGGGGTAGTTATTAACATGTCTACCTCAAATACGCTGGAATTCCGCAGCGTATTTGAGGCGAGGCTGATTCGCCTAAGTTATCAAGCCCTAGATACTGGCAAAAGTAGAATTTTGTGACGTAAGCTTCGATCCGCCGGACTCAGTCCGACACAGATCGATTCTTACGTCACTCCAGATGTTCCGCACACAAGTGCGGCACAATCTGACTACTTTTGGGAGTTATCAAAAAACTAGCAGGTACGCTCAGCACTTTTCCGGCCCAGCGTACCTGGTTTTCAATCCGCCGCCCTGGAGGCAGCGGATCCCATAGGAATCAATGGGAGTCTGACCATATCGAAAGTTCAGGTTTGCTGCTGCCAGACATCCCATTGATTCCTGCGGGAAATGTCTACACCTAACACCCTAACATGTACCCCGAGTCTAAACACCGCTAATCTGCCCCCCTACACCGCCGCAGCTAAATAAAGTTACTAACCCCTAAACCGCCGCTCCTGGAGCCCACCGCAAGCTACATTATACATATTAACCCCTAATCTGTCCCCCCCTACACCGCTGCAACTAAATAAAGTTACTAACCCCTAAACCACCGCTCCTAGACCCCGCCGCAACTCTTATAAATGTTTTAACCCCTAAACCTCCGCTCCCGGACCCCGCTGCCACCTACATTATACCTAGTAACCCCTATCCTGCCCCCCCTATACCGCCGCCACCTATAATTAAGTTATTAACCCCTATCCTGACAATCCCGTACCTCGCCGCACCTAAATAAATAGTTAAACCCCTAAACCGCCGCTCCCGGACCCCTGCCGCAACCTATATTAAACTTATTAACCCCTAATCTGCCCCCCCTACACCATCGCCACCTATAATAAATTTATTAACCCCTATCCTGCCCCCCTACACCGCCGCCACTGTAATAAAATGATTAACCCCTAAACCTAAGTCTAACACTAACCCTAACACCCCCCTAACTTAAATATGAATTAAATAAATCTAAATAAATTTAACTCTTATTAACTAAATGAATCCTATTTAAAACTAAATACTTACCTGTAAAATAAACCCTAAGATAGCTACAATGTAATTAATAATTACATTGTAGCTATCTTAGGATTTATATTTATTTTACAGGTAACTTTGTATTTATTTTAGCTAGTTAGAATAGTTATTAAATAGTTATTAACTATTTAATAACTACCTAGCTAAAAGAAATATAAAATTACCTGTAAAATAAATCCTAACCTAAATTACAATTAAACCTAACACTACACTATCATTAAATTAATTACCTACAAATAACTACAATTAAATACAATTAAATAAACTAACTAAAAAAAATAAAAAAATTACAAAAAATAAAAAAATAAGTTACAAACATTTAACAAATATTACAACAATTTTAAGGTAATTACACCTAATCTAAGCCCCCTAATAAAATAACAAAGCCCCCCAAAATAAAAAAATGCCCTACCCTATTCTAAATTAAAAAGTTCAAAGCTCTTTTACCTTACCAGCCCTTAAAAGGGCCTTTTGCGGGGCATGCCCCAAAGAAAACAGCTCTTTTGCCTGTAAAAGAAAAATACAACCCCCCCAACATTACAACCCACCACCCACATACCCCTACTCTAACCCAAACCCCCCTTAAATAAACCTAACACTACCCCCCTGAAGATCATCCTACCTTGAGTCGTCTTCACTCAGCCGAGCCACCGATGGAACCGAAGAGGAGATCCGGAGCGGCAGAAGTCATCATCCAAGGGGCGCTGAAGAAATCTTCCATCCGATGAAGTCATCATCCAGGCGGCGCTGAAGAAATCTTCCATCCGGGCGATGTCATCTTCCAAGCGGCGTCTTCAATCTTCATCCATCCGGAGCGGAGCCATCTTCAGACGAACCATCCTTTTCTTCCCGACAACTAACGACGAACGACGGTACCTTTAAGTGACGTCATCCAAGATGGCGTCACTCAAATTCCGATTGGCTGATAGGATTCTATCAGCCAATCGGAATTAAGGTAGAAAAATCTGATTGGCTGATTGAATCAGCCAATCAGATTCAAGTTCAATCCGATTGGCTGATTGGTTCGTTAGTCATCGGGAAGAAGAGGATGGATCCGGGTAGGCTCCTCTGAAGATGGCTCCGCTCCGCTCCGGATGGATGAAGATTGAAGACGCTGCCTGGATGAAAACTTCTATCGGATGGAAGATTTCTTCAGCGCTGCCTGGATGATGACTTCATCGGATGGAAGATTTCTTCAGCGCCCCTTGGATGATGACTTCTGCCACTCCGGATCTGCTCTTCGGTTCCATCGGTGGTCGGCTGGCTGAACACGACTCAAGGTAGGATGATCTTCAGGGGGGTAGTGTTAGGTTTATTTAAGGGGGGTTTGGGTTAGATTAGGGGTATGTGGGTGGTGGGTTGTAATGTTGGTGGGGGGGTTGTATTTTTCTTTTACAGGCAAAAGAGCTATTTTCTTTGGGGCATGCCCCACAAAAGGCCCTTTTAAGGGCTGGTAAGGTAAAAGAGCTTTGAACTTTTTAATTTAGAATAGGGTAGGGCATTTTTTATTTTGGGGGGCTTTGTTATTTTATTAGGGGGCTTAGATTAGGTGTAAGTAGCTTAAAATTGTTGTAATATTTGTTAAATGTTTGTAACTTATTTTTTTATTTTTTGTAACTTAGCTTTTTTATTTTTTGTACTTTAGTTAGTTTATTTAATTGTAGTTATTTGTAGGTAATTAATTTAATTAATTTAATGATAGTGTAGTGTTAGGTTTAATTGTAACTTAGGTTAGGATTTATTTTACAGGTAATTTTGTATTTCTTTTAGCTAGGTAGTTATTAAATAGTTAATAACTATTTAATAACTATTCTAACTAGCTAAAATAAATACAAAGTTACCTATAAAATAAATATAAATCCTAAGATAGCTACAATGTAATTATTAATTACATTGTAGCTATCTTAGGGTTTATTTTACAGGTAAGTATTTAGTTTTAAATAGGATTAATTTAGTTAATAAGAGTTAAATTTATTTAGATGTATTTAATTAATATTTAAGTTAGGGGGGTGTTAGGGTTAGTGTTAGACTTAGGTTTAGGGGTTAATAATTTTATTAGAGTTGCGGCGGTGTAGGGGGGGCAGGATATGGGTTAATAATTTTATTACAGTGGCGGCGGTGTAGGGGGGGCAGGATAGGGGTTAATAAATTTATTATAGGTGGCGACGGTGTAGGGGGGGCAGATTAGGGGTTAATAAGTTTAAGATAGGTTGCGGCGGGGTCCGGGAGCAGCGGTTTAGGGGTTAAACTATTTATTTAGTTGCGACGGGGTCCGGAATCGGCAGGATAGGGGTTAATAAATTTATTATAGGTGGCGGCGGTATAGGGGGGGCAGGATAGGGGTTACTAGGTATAATGTAGGTGGTGGTGGGCTCCAGGAGCGGCGGTTTAGGGGTTAATACATTTATAAGAGTTGCAGCGGGGTCTAGGAGTGGCGGTTTAGGGGTTAGTAACTTTATTTAGTTGCGGGGGGCTCCGGGGGCGCCGGTATAGGGGGTAGAACAGTGTAGTTTAGTGTGAGTGCTTAGTGACAGCTTATCAATAAAGCTGTCAAAAAGCCGAAGAGCAGTGAGATCGGATGAGTGATCGCTCTCACAGTCCGCTGCTCATCGCCCCGTACTTGGTGCGCAGCTTTTTGACAGCTTTTTTTATAACTTTGGCGAACGTATTCAGGTCCGCAGCAGCGATGGTAGGCGAGCTTAGGCGGGCGTATTGGACCGGCGAAGGCAGGTAAAGTAGATAAGTACCCCTCATAATATAAAGTACTATTCTTACATTTATTAAGATATAATAAAAAGAAATAAATGCAGAAACTAAACTCTTGATTACATATAAACTGAACAAAAAAGTTACTGCTTTAGTTCTTTTTAATTGTAAACAGCCGTACAATATTTAGCTAGATATAAGACGTGTCAATTTTATCTAATACATAGAAAGTCTGGATAACCGATTCAATAGATTTGTGGGTAACTTCGGCTTCTACAATTACAAATGCGCATGCGCGATTTAGCTAAATTGATGCGCAGGCTTATTAGGAAGGGTTATGCTGGTAATGATATGCATAGGAGCGAAATGTTATTGGTCAATCATTTCATATACACACTATGCCGAAAACGATGGGCTGGAAAAGGTGACGTCATGGCCGGGTAATATTTAGTTAAAATATAAGGTTTGTAAGCTTCGTTTTATACAAAATATAGGTTAGTAGCTTTTAATAGATGATAATTATACAAAATATGGGACTATTGAGTAACGAAAAAAGTAAAAAACAGTAATCCTTTAATTTGACAGATAAATTTTAATTTATTTTAAGATAGGGAAATTGTCATTTTAATATAAAGTTAGGGGGTCGTTAGGTTTAGGGCTTAATAGTTTATTTTAGTATATTTTGTTGTGGGGGGCATGTAGTTTAGGGATTAATAGGTTTATTATAGCGGCGGTGTGGGCGGACGGTAGATTAGGCGTTAATAATATTTAAATAGTGTTTGCGATGCTGGAGGGCGGCGGCTTAGGGGTTAATAGGTTTATTATAGAGGCGACGATGTCGGGGAGCAGCAGAATAGGGGTTAATACATTTTAATAGTGGTGGCAATGTCGGGAGTGGCAGATTAGGAGATAATAAATTTATTATAGTGTTTGTGATGCGGGAGTGCCTCAGTTTAGGGGTTAATAAGTAGTTTATGGGTGTTACTGTACTTTTTAACACTTTAGTTATGAGTTTTATGGTACAGCTTTGTAATGTAAAACTCATAACTACTGACTTTAGATGGCGGTACGGATCTTGTCAGTATAGGGTGCACCGCTCACTTTTTGGCCTCCCAGGCAAACTCGTAATACCGGCGGTATGGGAGTCCCATTGAAAAATGACTTTTTAAAAAGTGCGGTACAGACGTTGCGTAGCGGCCAAAAAGGTGTGCGGTACACCTATACCGACAAGACTTGTAATAGCAGCATTAGGGAAAATAGAAGCATTATGGGCCATAATGCTGCTTTTTCCATCATAATCTAGGCGACAGTCTTTTTTTGGTTTGAAAAACACCCTTATATGGGCTGAAATGCGTCACCTTGACTCAAAGTCCAACGCTGAGGTATCCAGCTATCGTCCAGGAATCTTGGGGGCACTTTTCTCTGGCATCTCTTGCAGCTTTGTCATCAGCCCTGCTGGTTCTTCTCCACGTCCTAAATAGGCATCCTCCTGAACAAGAGCATTTTTGCAAACTGGGGGAGAGAAGTAAATAGGTCTTTTTGGACTGAGTATGTATGTATATATAGATTATCATATAGTATATATATTTTTTTGGATTCGTTTAAATAGATTTTAATCTGTTAAATAAAGCTTACATTTTAGAAATGACTGCACCCTATAGCTCGGTTTCCTAGCTCTTTACCCCCATAAAGAACATACAGTTGTAATTAAAATTATTTGACCCCCAGTGCAATCAGATTTATTGTCAAAATGTACAGACTTTCAGCTGTTTGCAATGAACAAATCAAACAAAAGCAATTAAAATAGCTCAACACAATGATTGCTTCAAGTGGTTTCTCCAAATTCAACTGAAAATACAACTTTTAATTAATTCTGCAGTCTCAAAATTATTCAACCCCTTCATGGCATTATCTTTAGTACTTAGTAGAGCACTGTTTTCAGTTATGACCTGATGCAAATGAGATGCATAGTCAGACACCAGCTTCTGGCAGCGTTCCTGAGGAATCTTAGCCCATTCCTCATGAGCAATAGCCTCCAGTTCAGTAATATTCTTGGGTTTGCGTGCTGCAACAGCCTTCTTCAAATCCCACCAGAGATTTTCTGATTTTCTATGGGGTTCATGTCAGGTGACTGTGATGGCCACTGTAGAATCTTTCAGCACTTCTTCTGCAGCCAAGCTTTGTTGGAATTTAAGGTATGTTTGGGATCATTGTCCTGTTGGAAGGTCCAATGATCTCCTAGGATTTCCTGATATTTCAATTAATCCATTTTGACTTCCACAGGCTACAGGTTTCCAGTGCCAGAGGATTCAGAGCAGCCCAAAGCATTACCGAGACACTACCATGCTTAACTGTAGACATAGTGCTCTTTTCAACGTACACTCCATTTTTTTTCTCCTCCAGACATACTGCAGATCCATCAAGCTGAAAAGTTCCAGTTTTGTTTCATTGCTCCACAGAACAGAATCCCAAAATTTCTTTAGCTTACTTCTAAGATTTTGACTATATTGTAGCCGACTTTTCTTTTGCTTTTGGGTCAGTAGTGGTGTAAGTCTTGGAGTTCTGGCATGAAAACCTTCTGTGCCTTACTGTCCAAACTGAAACCTTAGTGCCTATTGCCACAAAGTCTTGCTGCAGGTCGTTTGCAGTCACTCAAGGGTTTTTCTCAACCTGCATTCTCAGAAATCTGGTTCCAGCCTTTGATAGGTTCCTCTCTCTGCCTCGTCCAGGTAGTGTAACCATTGTTCCTTTAACTTTGAACTTGCAAACTATGCTTTCAACTGTGTCTCTAGGAACATTCAGTGCCTTCATCTTCTTGAATCCTGTACCTTGTTTGTGAAGAGCGATGATCTCTTCTCTTAAATTTTTGGACCATTCTTTTGACTTAGCCATATTTCTAACATGCAGTCAAACATGACACTCTAAAAACCCCTAGACAGTTCAGTTATTTCATGTGTTCTAGCTCAAGCACACCTAGGGCAACAAATGAAGCACTTAATAAGTTGCATCATGTGTGCTTGGGACAACACATGTCCCTTCATTGGCTCCCCATTCACAGCAGAATTAAAATCAAAATTGTTACCCTTACAAACAAAGCTCTCACCAATGCCACTCCCCTCTACCTATCCTCTCTGATAAACAAGTATACTCCAGCCCATCCACTAAGATCCAACAATGACCTGCTCCTTGCATCCGCAACTATCACCTCTTCTCATGCTAGACTGCAGGACTTCTGTCGTGCAGCACCGATCCTCTGGAACACTCTCCCGCCTGCTGACAGAATTTGCCCTAATCTTTCTTCCATTAAATGCTCCCTGAAGACTTTTTTTTGTACAGAGAAGCCTACCACCCAACTTAATAATAAATTAATTTCACTTACCTAACAACATTTCCCTCATCTAACTCTGCAATAACATCTTTCTCAATCTTGCAGTCCTCACCTCCTGTTTCTCAACCTCCTACCCTACTAGATTGTAAGTTCCCACAGGAATAGAGCCCTCAATCCATCCTCTATGTGTTTGTAAATTTTGTCCTGTTTTGTTTTATCTAAATTACTTATATGGACAGCGCTTACATGGACAGCGCTGCAGAATATGTTGGCACTTCATAAATAAAGTATAATCATATTAATAATAATTTTGCATATCTGTGCTGTTGTGAGTGATTCTATTTAGGTCGTTGAATCATTTTGAGACTGCAGAATTCATTAAAAGTTGAATTTTCAGTTGAATTTGGGGAAACCACTTGTAGCATTCATTGTGTTGAGCTATTTCAATTCCTTTTGTTAATTGCAAACAGCTGAAAGTCTTTAAATTTTGACAATAAACCTGATTTGTAATGGGGGTTGAATAATTTACAACTGTAGTAATGTAAAAAAATCATAATTTATGTAAGAATTTACCTGATAAATTAATTTCTTTCATATTGGCAAGAGTCCATGAGCTAGTGAAGTATGGGATATAATCCTACCAGGAGGGGCAAAGTTTCCCAAACCTCAAAATGCCTATAAATACACCCCCCTCACCACACCCACAATTCAGTTTAATGAATAGCCAAGAAGTGAGGTGATAAAGAAAGGAGTAAAAAGCATCAACATAGGAATTTGGAAATAATTGTGCTTTATACAAAAAATTCATAACCACCATAAAAAGGGTGGGTCTCATGGACTCTTGCCAATATAAAAGAAATTAATTTATCAGGTAATTTCTTACATAAATTATGTTTTATTTCATGTAATTGGCAAGAGTCCATGAGCTAGTGATGTATGGGATATCAATACCCAAGATGTGGAACTCCACGCAAGAGTCACTAAAGAGGGAGGTATAAAAATAAACAGCCATATTCCGCTGAAAAAATAATCCACAACCCAAAATAAAAGTTTATTCTTTAAATTACAAGAAAAACTTAAAACATCAGCAAAAGAATCAAACTGAAACAGCTGCCTGAAGAACTTTTCTACCAAAAACTGCTTCTGAAGAAGCAAATGCATCAAAACGGTAGAATTTAGTAAATGTATGTAAAGAAGACCAAGTTGCCGCTCTGAAA
The DNA here is from genome assembly GCF_027579735.1 of Bombina bombina. NCBI lineage: Eukaryota > Metazoa > Chordata > Amphibia > Anura > Bombinatoridae > Bombina > Bombina bombina. The sequence continues at coordinate 52,011,393 of NC_069501.1, read as the reverse complement.
TTTGATCAACTGAAGCTTCATTCTTAAAAGCCCACGAAGTGGAGACTGATCTAGTAGAATAAGTTGTAATTCTCTGGGGCGGGGCCTGACCCGACTCCAAATAAGCTTGATGAATCAAAAGCTTTAACCAAGAAGCCAAGGAAATAGCAGAAGCCTTCTGACCTTTCCTAGGACCAGAAAATATAACAAACAGACTAGAAGTCTTCCTGAAATCTTTAGTAGCTTCAACATAATATTTCAAAGCTCTCACCACATCCAAAGAATGTAAGGATCTTTCCAAAGAATTCTTAGGATTAGGACACAAGGAAGGGACAACAATTTCTCTACTAATATTGTTAGCATTCACAAATTTAGGTAAAAATTTAAATGAAGTCCGCAAAACCGCCTTATCCTGATGAAAAATCAGAAAAGGAGATTCACAAGAAAGAGCAGATAGCTCATAAACTCTTCTAGCAGAAGAGATGGCCAAAAGGAACAACACTTTCCAAGAAAGTAATTTAATGTCCAAAGAATGCATAGGCTCAAATGGAGGAGCCTGTAACGCCCTCAAAACCAAATTAAGACTCCAAGGAGGAGAAATTGATTTAATGACAGGCTTAATACAAACTAAAGCCTGTACAAAACAATGAATATCAGGAAGTTTAGCAACCTTTCTGTGAAATTAAACAGAAAGAGCAGAGATTTGTCCCTTCAAGGAACTTGCAGACAAACCCTTATCCAAACCAACCAGAAGAAACTGTAAAATTCTAGGAATTCTAAAAGAATGCCAAGAAAATTTATGAGAAGAACACCATGAAATGTAAGTCTTCCAAACTCGATAATAAATCTTTCTAGAGATAGATTTACGAGCTTGTAACATAGTATTAATCACTGAGTCAGAGAACCCTTTATGACTTAGCACTAAGCGTTCAATTTCCATACCATCAAATTTAATGATTTGAGATCCTGATGTAAAAATTGACTTTGAGACAGTAGGTCCGGCCTTAACAGAAGTGGCCAAGGTTGGCAACTGGACATCCGAACAAGATCCGCATACCAAAACCTGTGGGGCCAGGCTGGAGCCACCAGCAATACAAACGATTGTTCCATGATGATTTTGGATATCTCTCTTGGAAGAAGAACTAGAGGTGGGAAGATATAAGCAGGTTGATAACACCAAGGAAGTGTCAGCGCATCCACTGCTTCGGCCTGAACATCCCTGGACCTGGACAGGTATCTGGGAAGTTTCTTGTTTAGATGAGAGGCCATCAGATCTATCTCTGGAAGTCCCCACATCTGAACAATCTGAGAAAACACATCTGGATGGAGGGACCACTCCCTCGGATGTAAAGTCTGACGGCTGAGATAATCCGCCTCCCAATTGTCTACACCTGGGATATGAGCCACAGAAATTAGACAGGAGCTGGATTCCGCCCAAGCAAGTATCCGAGATACTTCTTTCATAGCTTGGGGAATATGAGTCCCACCCTGATGATTGACATATGCCACATTTGTGATATTGTCTGTCTGAAAACAAATGAATGGTTCTCTCTTCAACAGAGGCCAAAACTGAAGAGCTCTGAGAATTGTTCTAAAATATTGATTGGTAATCTCGCCTCTTGAGATTTCCAAACCCCTTGTGCTGTCAGAGATTCCCAAACAGCTCCCCAACCTGAAAGACTTGCATCTGTAGTGATCACAGTCCAGGTTGGCTGAACAAAAAAAGCCCCTTGAACTAAACGCTAAACTACAGAGAGTGTAGAACATTGGTATTTAAGGATATTAATTGTGATATCTTTGTATAATCCCTGCACCATTGATTCAGCATACAAAGCTGGAGAGGTCTCATGTGAAAACAAGCAAAAGGAATCGTGTCCAATGCTGCAGTCATGAGGCCTAAAACTTCCATGCACATAGCCACTGAAGGGAATGACTGAGACTGAAGGTGCTGACAGGCTGCAACCAATTTCAAACATCTCTTGTCTGTTAGAGACAGATTCATGGACACTGAATCTATCTGGAAACCTAAAAAGGTGACCCTTGTCTGAGGAATCAAGAAACTTTTTGGTAAATTGATCCTCCAACGATGTTTTCGAAGAAACAACACTAGTTGATTTGTGTAAGATTCTGCAGAACGTAAAGACTAAGCTAGTACCAAGATATCATCCAAATAAGGAAACACCACAATACCCTGTTCTCTGGTTACAGAAAGCAGGGCACCGAGAACCTTTGAAAAGATTATTGGAGCTGTTGCTAGGCCAAATGGAAGAGCAACAAATTGGTAATGCTTGTCTAGAAGAGAGAATCTCAGGAACTGATAATGATCTGGATGAATCGGAATATGAAGGTATGGATCCTGCAAGTCTATTGTGGACATATAATGTCCTTGCTGAACAAAAGGCAGAATAGTCTTACATAACGATTCAAAATTTTCAGATCCAGAACTGGTCTGAATTAATTTTCTTTCTTTGGGACAATGAATAGATTTTAATAAAACCCCAGACCCTGTTCCTGAAATGGAACTGGTATGATTACCCCTGAAAACTCCAGGTCTGAAACACACTTCAGGAAAGCCTGAGCTTTTACTGGATTTGCTGGGATGCGTGAGAGAAACAATCTTCTCACAGGAGGTCTTACTCTGAATCATATTTGATACCCCTGAGAGACAATGCTCTGAATCCATTGATTTTGGACAGAATTTATCCAAACATCCTGAAAAAAAGGGGCTGACTTTGGTTTGTTAAATGGCTTGGATTTATTCCAATTTGAGGAAAGCTTCCAATTGAAAACAGATTCCTTGGGGGAAGGATTAGATTTTTGTTCCATATTTTGACGAAAGGAACGAAAATGGTTAGAAGCCTTAGATTTACCCTTAGGTTTTTTATCCTGAGGCAAAAAAAAACTCCCTTCACCCAGTAACAGTTGAAATAATAGAATCCAAATGAGAACCAAATAAATGATTACCTTGGAAAGAAAGAGATAGTAATCTAGACTTAGATGTCATATCAGCATTCCAAGATTTAAGCCACAAAGCTCTTCTAGCTAAAATAGCTAAAGACATGGATCTAACATCAATTTTGATATTATCAAAAATGTCATCACAAATAAAATGATTAGCATGTTGCAGTAAGCCAACAATGCTAGATATGTCAGAATCCAATTATTGTTGCGCTAAATTCTCCAACCAAAAAGTTGATGCAGCCGCAAAATCAGCCAAAGAAATTGCAGGCCTGAGAAGATGACCTAAATATAAATAGGCTTTCCTTAGATAAGATTCAAGTTTACTATCTAAAGGATCTTTAAAAGAAGTACTATCTTCCATAGGAATAGTGGTACGTTTAGCAAGAGTAGAAATAGCCCCATCAACTTTGGGGATTTTTCCCAAAACTCTATTGAAATTGCTGGTAAAGGATACAATTTTTTAAACCTTGAAGAAGGAATAAAAGAAGTACCCGGCTTATTCCATTCCTTAGAAATCATATCAGAAATAGCATCAGGAATAGGAAAAAACCTCTGGAGTAACCACAGGAGGTTTAAAAACAGCGTTTAAACGTTTACTAGTCTTAACGTCAAGAGGACTGGCTTCCTCAATATCCAAAGTGATTAACACTTGTTTTAACAAAGAACGAATATACTCCATTTTAAATAAATAAGTAGATTTGTCAGTGTCAATATCTGAGGAAGGATCTTCTGAATCAGATAGATCCTCATCAGAAGAGGATAAATCATTATGTTGTCGGTCATTTGAAATTTCATCAACTTTATGAGAAGTTTTAAAAGACCTTTTATGTTTATTAGAAGGCGGAAATGCAGACAAAGCCTTCTGAATAGAATCAGTAACAAATTCTTTAAAATTCATAGGTATATCATGTACATTAGAAGTTGAAGGAACTGCAACCGGCAATGTACTATTACTGATGGACACATTATCTGCATGTAAAAGTTTATCATGACAACTATTACAAATGACATTCGGAGATATAATTTCCACAATCTTAGAACAAATGCACTTAGCTTCTGAGACAGGATCAGATTGAGACATCTTGCAAAATGTCAAAGAAATAACAACATATAAAGCAAAATTATCAATTTCCTTATATGACAGGAATGGGAAAAAAATGCAAATAGCAATAGGGTATTAAATAAATGAAAAATTTTGGCGCCAAGTATGACGCACAACGTAACTGAAACAACAACCGGAAATGACACACTCGCGTCACTAATGACGCAACCCTGTATAAGCACTCTTCGTCAACTACCATGCCGGAAATTACAAACTTGCGTCAACGGACGTACTTTCACGCCAAAAAATTCTCGCCAAGAATGACGCAATAAAGTCTAACATTTGGAGCACCCGCGGGCCTAATACTGCCCGCAATTTGCAAGAAAAATGTAGTAAATATGAAAAAAAAAAGACTAAACCCCAGGTAAGAAAAAATATTTCTTAATATGTTTATTTTCCCCAAATATGAAACTGACAGTCTGCACAAGGAAATACATGAACCTGACTCATGGCAAATATAAGTACAATACATATATTTAGAACTTTATATAAATGCATAAAGTGCCAAACCATAGCTGGGATGTCTTAAGTAATAAAAAACATACTTACCAAAAAAGACACCCATCCACATATAGCAGATAGCCAAACCAGTACTGAAACAGTTATCAGTAGAGGTAATGGTATATGAGAGTATATCGTCGATCTGAAAAGCGAGGTAGGAGATGAATCTCTACGACCGATAACAGAGAACCTATGAAATAGATCTCCCGTGAGGAAAACCATTGCATTCAATAGGTGATATTCCCTTCATATCCCTCTGACATTCGCTGTATTCTGAGAGGAATCAGGCTTCAAAATGCTGAGAAGCACATGCCAACGTAGAAATCGTAGCACAAACTTACTTCACCACCTCCATAGGAGGCAAAGTTTGTCAAACTGAATTGTGGGTGTGGTGAGGGGTGTATTTATAGGCATTTGGAGGTTTGGGAAACTTTGCCCCTCCTGGTAGGATTGTATATCCCATACGTCACTAGCTCATGGACTCTTGCCAATTACATGAAAGAAATGTGTAACGCGCATCAGGGTTCGCAATTGTAGACTAGCCCAGTTGGGTTAGGGCAAATGAAGAATTGCTAACTTTAATGCATGTTATTGAAATATTACATATGATATATTAAAAAATATTAATACAATTATTTAAATATATTAAACATACTGTAAAAATGATAAATATATTCTATGGATTATTTTGAATATTTTACACTATGTTTAATAGTATTTAATAATATTTATTATTATTTTTTAATATTTTATATTTAATATTTAAATAACATGCACTGAAGTTAGCAATTCTTCATGTGAGCTAACCTGACCGCGTTAGTCCTAAACTGTGAAACCCAATGCACGTTATACATATTTTACATTCCTGTGTTCTTCACATAGCAAATGATGTACTTTTTATTATGAAATATATATTTCTATATATATATATATGATAATGTTCATGTAAAATACACACATATATATATATATATATATATATATATACCGTATATATATTTACACCTATATATCTATAGGAATAGATATATAGGTATAGTTATATATAGATATACTATATATATATATATATATATATATATATATATATATATATATATATATATATTATATATATTATATATATATATACCGTATATATATTTACACCTATATATCTATAGGAATAGATATATAGGTATAGTTATATATAGATATACTGTATATATATATATATATATATATATATATATATATATATATATATATATAAATATGTATTTACAATAAAAAGTACATTGTCCTGTATGTGCAGAACATTGGAATGTGTACTAATAATAACTCTTGTCAGGTTAGCGTGCAAGCATAGGTGTAAGTATTTTTTTTTCAGTTTGCACTCTCCATTGACTTCTATGGGGAGATGTTAATAAGGTCGTTATATTTAGTTAGCGCATATCGGGCTTCACTTGCACGCTAACTTTTTACGTTCAACTTATAATACGAGTGCAATCCGCACAGAAAAAACTCCACCTAGCAAAGATAACGCACAAGCGGGAGTGCAAAATAGTTCTCCACTCGTAATCTAGCCATAAGTATTTCCTACCAAGATTATAGCATCTCATCAGAGCTGTGTTTTCAAACGGTGTGACTTGATTTTAGTTGTCTTTATTGCAATAATTCCCAATGCTCACATGGCAATTATAAAACTATATTTTTAATGAGCTAATTACAACACGGAATTGTATTTGAAGACCGAAGTAACAGCTTTGTAATATAACTGTAATAAAGCACTATAATAAAGTACAGATAATTTACTGAAAATAATAATTAAGCTGGGTGGAATCTATAACCAAAATTACAATTCTAAATTTGCAAATTGTAATTAACATTTTAACGATTTACATTTTTGCACTATTTTTTATTTTCAGTATGTTTACAAGACTACTTATTTTGAAAACCACTGCTGTGAATTAAAATATACAGCGTGTAAATCCTTTTAAATAAATCTCTTTTAAATTAACATTGAAACCAGTAGAAAATGAATATTTGCTCACAGTTGATGCAGAGCTCCTGCATTTTACCCAATTGACACCAAGCAGGCTCTTAGTCTCTGTCGCTCCTGACCTTAAAAATGCCCTGACTTGCTGATAAACCATACCCCTTGTCTGCCTACCCTCTGCTCTCTTAAGTTAGGGCCCCACTCCTCATTCAGCACTACTTAGTCCTCGCCTAACCCTGTCCCTAATATGATGTTAATCCAACCCTGGTTTACTTTAACTCCACTCTAGATCTCCCTGACTAAGCCACCAGCCTCCACTTCTGAGAGTCTCTGGAGAATGTTGTTATAATTGGTGATCTACCGTATATATTTTCACTTGTTTCTATAGCAGCAATACCTACAGGTTTGCTGCTGAACAGAGGGAATCCCATATGAGCATGAAAATAAAAAGTTTCATTTAAAGGGGCATTGCACTTAAAATTTTCACAGCAGCAGTTAAATATGTCAAAAATAGTTTTTGCAAAAAAAAAAAAAAGTTTTTATAAAGCTGTTTAAATTTATGTCAAGCCATGAAGCATTCCCTCACCTTATTTTATCCAGTTTTCGTCTGTACTAAGAGTAAAGGCTGTCGTGCTGTTGCTACCGGAGTACTATTAGAATGGCGCTAGTTGCAGCAGAGACACCAGTCATAGGGTGGCTCATAGCAATATTCTGATGGCGCAAGACGAAACTGCAGTAGTGTTAGACTTAGGAACGCTGATGCTGGGAATAGAGACATTTATGATTTGTGCACCGGAAATTATGCTATTCCAGAGAGTGCACCACAAAAAGAGCAGGAAATTATAAAATACATCTGAGTAGCTTATTCTGTAGAGATGACCCTGGTATTCTGGTTCTTTATCCCCTTCTGCTGTGACCTTGGGCGCTTTTCTGGACCACAGTCTTTGTCTGACCTTCTGCTGTGCTGTGTTTTTTTATTTTGATTGAGCACCCGCTTCTGGCACCTGTAACTGTGTTTTGGACTATTCTGCTGGTTCTCTCTTTGTACAGAAAGAAAAGGTAGCATCTTTTAAGCACTAAATGAGATTGGTCCAAAAGAGAGGGCACCCAACGAAACGGAGGGGTTCTCAATCCTCACCACAAAATATGAGGGGAAAAAAAGAGAATACAACTTAACATTTATATAAAATCATTTTAAAAACACTTAAAGTGAATGTCAATTCAGGTAAATCGGTGCCCGGTTTTTAATAATCCTATTAAATACAAGGGCACTTTAATTCATCAAAATTTACATTTCACTTGTTTTCTTCAAATACTTACCTTTTAATCTTCACAGCCGGCCCAGCGATTCCCCTGGCCATCCGAAGCCTCTTCCTCCAATCACAGCTCCCCCCCCCCCCCGGGGAATCATGGCCTGAGGCGTCGCCGTGATTAGAGGAAGCCGGATTCGTCATTTTGGACCCGCAAAGAGGGCTTGTGACGGGCGGAGGAAGCGCTGCAGCAGCTGTCAGGATTAAAAGGTATTTGAAGAAAACTAGTGAAATGTAAATTTTGATGAATTAAAGTGCCCTTGTTTTTAATAGGATTATTAAAAACTGGGCACCGATTCATCTAAATTGACATTCACTTTAAAATAAGAAATAACATACAGGGACATGAAAGGTACAAATCACAGTATTGTATAAATCTTGCAGCAAACACCTAAACAATCAAATATAAGGCCTAATATGAGAAAGGTTCAAAGGAGGTAATTATCCCCATTATATAGAGCAACACGAAACAAAAGGAGCCCTAATATAGAGTCTACCGGTGACTATAATATCTCCCTAAGGAGAACCACAAAAAAGGGATTGGCAAGCTGCTAGTCTCAGGTGTTTCTCCTACACAATTATTTCAAAACACTGGGTATTCTTGTCCTAATCTGGTACAAAAAAAACATCTAGTATAGGGTTAAATCAATAAAGCAAATAGAACATATCAGCAGGGCCGGACTGGGAATTCAGACCGGCCCTGGAAATTTGTATAGACCGACCCAGCCCCGCCCCTCCAGCCCCGCCCCCACCGGTCCCGTCCCCTTTAAAGAAACTCCATTTTTTTCATTATTCAGATAGGCGGTTAAACTGGATGTTGTCTCCCTTAAGATAACAGGGGTACTAGATGTGGGCCCCTAGTTCACTGTATCTTAGAAGGAAATGATTGTCACTTATGAGGTACATATTGACTAAAATGTCTGGGGGGCTAGCCATACTAATTTTGGGGTTAAGAGAGAATTCCTTGGTATGTAGGGGCTAGAATGTCCTGGATTTGATCAGACTGGTATACTGCAGGAGATTTCTCCTGTGAAAAGCACAAATGGGCTTAAATGGTTTGCCGTCCAGGAAGGGCATACCCCTTTAAAACCATAAAAATGTGTTTTTCATCTAGGGGCATATCCCTTTAAAGTCAAAAGCTGTGTTTTGCAGTTCAAAGGCATACCCCTTTAAGCCATAAAGCCTTGTTTTGCTGTCTAGGAGCATACCCCTTTAAAGTTTGTGTGTCTTATCCCTAACATGCCATTTCCCCACCAGTACTAATATTGTTTGAGTGTGAATATATTGAAAATTGAATTATCAGAAAGTAATTGTTTTTTATGCAGATCATTTGCAATGCAGAGATTATTAATGATATATTTTATGCAAATATAAAATCTTATAAGTAGCTATTCCGATATATAAGTGAATTAGCTATAGTATAGTAGCTTTGGGTCACATGGGAGTTCTCTGTTTGTTTTGATAACCTAGGTTTATACTTGAAATGGTGATATTTAGAATTGGAATATATAGAGTATATTAAGTATAAAGAATTTATACTTCATGTTTACTGCCTACCACAATGGCCTGTTCTTTGTCATTTGATGAAAAAGTTGCTGCAATTAGAAATCACATTTACACAAAATGTTACACAACTAGCACACAGAGTGCTAATTTAAAATCATTTTGACAAAAAAAATAATCTTTATTTCTCCTCTGTGTAACTATTGTTTTTATTAATGTGCATATCAATTGATTACCATCTTGTTCATGTAATGAAAGAGGAGAGGACTCTGACCACAGAACAAAATGATCTTTTATTCCTTATAGAGCGCTAGCTTTAATAACATGGGAAAAGGGGGTAAGCACTTTTGAAACATGCAAAACCAACATTTTCTTAGGGGAAATAAAAATCCAGTTCAGTAGGATAAGAGTCTGCTCTGTTTGGCCCCAGCTAAGTAATTTTCTTTCCTACCTCGCTCTGGCACTGAAAGGCTGAGCGCACTATGACTGTGGGCTGCGCCGCTCCATTCCCATCCACCTCAGCTGCTCAGTCAGTGCCAGTGTCACATCAGATTCTGGTCCGGACCATCACATCCATGTAATGAGGCCAGCAATTCGGCAAATGCCAGCCTGAATGAGTGACTGACTGGCTGTGGCTGAGCCTGTGGCCTCCAACTCAAGCTAACTAGGCTCGTCGTTGCTGACGCGACATTCAGTAAACTTAGTGTGACATCACGTAAGCAGCAGCCCCCGCATTCCTCCCTAGCCGCACTGTCCAGTGACAGACTGAGCTGTGTGATTGACATGACAGGCAGACGCAGACTCAGTCTGGTTGGCTTGCGTTGCAGTAGGTTGCGTTGCGGGCGGGACACAGTGAGTCAGTAGCGTGCCTCTAGGCTAGTAGCCTAAGTACTAACTAAACTAATGTATTACCGGTTTACCGCAAATAATCGCAAATATATCAGTCACATCAAAATATTTTCTAATTAATTGCTGCTCTCTACTGCAGCAGCTGAGCCAGCCCAGCCCAGCTGAGCTGCCGGCCCACCGCAACTTTTCCCATTATCCCGGCTGCCCAATCCGGCCTTGCTGGTCAGGACCTAATCACGTCACAAAGCACCTGACGCACGTTTCACATTCTGCTTTTTTTGCCTTTTTTTTAAAAAAGCAGGATGCGAATCGTGCATCAGGCACTTTGAGATGTGATTAGGTCCTGACCAGGTGGCCTTTGGTATTGTATTGCAGCTATATTTAATATGTTCTACTTGCTTTATTTATTTTCTGTTTTTCCCCTCATATTGTGGTGAGGATTGAGAACCCCTCTGTTTCATTGGGTGTCCTCTCTTTTGGACCAATCTCATTTAGTGTTTCCCAGAGTGCTTAAAAGATGCTACTCTTTCTTTTCTTTCTGTACTTAATTTTTTATGTCTGCATCTAGCACCACCTGTTTGGAGGGCTTTACCTAGCTGCCCCATTCAGGTTACTTATTGTATGATATATACTCCTTAATTATTTAATCAGGTTCTCTCTTTGCATCATGACCCAGCTGCAGACTGATCTATTGGTTAAGGAATCCAGCCTGAGGCTCATTACTCTTCAAGTTGCTCTTCTGGTATTACTGACTTAGCTGACTATGTTCCTGAAGATTCTACCGGTTCCTGATTCCGTCCTGAATCCTTATTACTCTTCAGGTTACTCCAACGGTATTGCTGCCTGGTTCTTGATTTGTTTTGCTGGTTTCTGATTACAGCCTGAATCCTGATTACCCTTCAGGTTACTCCTCTGATATTCCTGATTACAACCTGAATCTTATGTATCAGGTGATATTAAGATTGCTGTAAGTGTGACCCTGGAGAGCTGATCCTGACTGTCACGATCTTGGGCTGCGGCCTACTATTGAGATTGTGACAACCCCCCAGGGAGATCCAGGTTAGGCAGTTACTACTGAACTGCCACTACTGAATTGCATGTTTAAACATGGATATGGAAGAGCTTTATGGTGTTCTGCATAATTTGCTGTCAGATTTTGAAAGGTGAATATGCAAGAAGTTTGATAATTTAATAGAATTGGCAAGTGGTGCAGGTAAAGAGAGAACGGAGCCCAGCCTTGGTCTGCTGAAATTGGACAATGCTGATAAACAGAAAAGCTGTAATAGATATAATGCTGGACTAACCCCTTTGACTAATTTGAGAGATATAATTGAGGAAGATTCTCTTGAGGAAGAGGTCCATTTTGCGGGGTACTCATTGAGCACTGGACAACCTCACTGGGAAGTAAAGTTTGTTGTACGTGCCCAGGGCTGGATTTACTTCTCAGGTGCCTGTAGACACAAAAACCTAAAGCGCCCCCAACCCCCCCCCCCAAAAAAAAGTTTAAAAAACTGAGGATTTTTTTATTATTATTTTTTATTTAGGACAACTACACCCTGTTCCAAATTATTATGCAAATTCTATTTCAGTGTCACAAAGATTAAATATTTTTTATTTCAGTTTAACTCATGGATGGCATTGTGTCTCAGGGCTCTTTTGATCACTGAAAACAATCTCAGACACCTGTGATAATTAGATTGACAGATGAGCCCAATTAAAGGAAAAACTACTAAAGAAGGGTGTTCCACATTATTAAGCAGAGCACCATTTTCAAGCAATATGGGGAAGAAAAAGGATCTCTCTGCTGCAGAAAAGAGTGGAATAGTTCAATGCCTTGGACGAGGTATGAAAACATTAGATATTTCACGAAATCTTAAGCGTGATCTTCGCACTATTAAGAGATATGTGGCTGTTTCAGAGCACAGACGGGTTCGTGCAGATAAAGGCACATTGAGGAAGATTTCTGCCAGATCAATGCATCGGATAAGAGAGCAGCTGCTAAAATACCATTACATAGCAGCAAACAGATATTTGAAGCTGCTGGTGCCTCTGGAGTCCCACGGACATCAAGGTGTAGAGTCCTCCAGTCTTGCAACTGTGCATAAACCTTCCATTCGGCCACCACTAACCAATGCTCACAAGCAGAAACGGCTGCATTGGGCAGAAAAATACATGAAGACTAATTTCCAAACAGTCCTGTTCACTGATGAGTGCTGTGCAATCCTGGATGTTCCAGATGGATGGAGTAGTGGATGGTTGGTGGACGGCCACCCTGTTCCAACAAGGCTGCAACATCAGCAAGGCGGTGGTGGAGTCATGTTTTGGGCCGAAATCATGGGAATAGAGCTGGTCGGCCGCTTTAGGGTCCCTGAAGGTGTAAAGATGACCTCTGCAAAGTATGTGGAGTTCCTGACTGACCACTTCTTTCTCTGGTACAGAAGGAAGAACTATGCTTTCCATAATAAAATCATCTTCATGCATGACAATGCACCATCTCATGCTGCAAAGAATACCTCTGCATCAATGGCTGCTATGGGGATAAAAGGAGAGAAAGTCATGGTGTGTCCTCCATCCTCCCCTGACCTCAATCCTATTGAGAACCTTTGGCGCATCCTCAAGCAAAAGATCTATGAGGGTGGGAGGCAGTTTACATCCAAACATCAGCTCTGGGAGGCTATTCTGACATCTTGCAAACAAATTCAAGCAGAAACTTTCCAACAACTCACAAGTGCAATGGATGCAAGACTTGTGAAGCTGCTATCAAATAAGGGGTCCTATGTTAAAATGTAATGTGACCTATTAAAATGTTTAAAAAGTTTAAATGTTGTTTAAAGTTTGATTTGAATAGCTTTTGATTTCAGTAAATATGCTGCAAACACAACAAATGACAATTTTCAGTTCTTTACAACCTATAAAGTGTTTTGAAACTTACTGTGCGTAATAATTTGGAACAGTGCACTGTAAGTTTTTTATTTAAAAATAAAATACTGTTATCATTAGGAGGTTTGTTCAATAAAATTTGAATTGTACTCCTAATAGTTGATAAAATGAGAATTATGCTGACTGTTGTTTACATCAATTATTTAGGTAAATGATAAAGATATCACTGGCATAATAATTTGGAACAGGGTGTAAAAATAAATATTAGATGTAAAACATTAAAGCTTAAGTTAATTACATTTTCCCTTTTATGGAGATACACAAATACATACACTAATTGCAATATTTGTTGTAATGGAAGCTACACCAAAAATCAATATTCACTTAACTCAAATGGCCATACAATTAAAGCCGACCGTTATCAAAAATGGATGGAACATACACCTATGAAATGTATTGCAGATATCTCTGGTAATTTCTTTTGTGTATTTATTGACAGAGGCTCCACAGGACTTCTTCAGCCTCTTGGGGTTAAATTTTGTACCCCTCAGTCACCCCCCTTTATGGCCCCTTGGACAAATAATTCTGCATCAGATAGATCAATTTGCAAATAAAACACACTGACTGACTTTTAAGTTTACTGTTACTCACTCCTATGAGATTTTCCAGCCACAGTGTATGCAAACAAAACAACTTGTCGGATCCCCTCAAACACAGCCTCACTAATTGTGTTTTATTCCTTGTATGTGTCACAGGGAGTCAATGATATTCCTTCTTTAGAACTAAATTACAATTCAAAAACAAAAAATATGCAGCAAAGGCAAAATTCATAGCTGGATCTGTTCATCTATTTTTCATGCTCTAATATATTTGTATATGTGTTAGAGTAGATTAAAGTGTGTGTGTACATATATATATATATATGAATAAAATACACACAATCACACACACTCACATATATATTGTGTGTATTTTATTCACTTCCTTCATTACATATTTCCTGTAATACATTTATCATTAAAACAAATATTTAACTTGTAATTTTTAAATGTGCTTGTGTATGATGTTGTATCTGAATTTAAAAAAATCTAATGAAAAACCTATTTAAAGAGACATAAAATGTGACAGTTTGCTAGGGCATTTTATTATTGCACTAGTGCTTGCACAGAAGTGTGCTAGCCTCTTGCAAAAGAGTTAAACACATAGTCAATGTCAGTTCTGAGACAGCAATACACATCTGTGCAGACCCAGATGGACTCATAGGACATGTTTACTGACAAGCCATTAGTGTATTGCTTTTCTTGACATGACTTTGACTATGTGCTTAACATTTTGTTGGAGTTAAACACAGTTTTGGGTAAACAATAGCAATATTAAAACTAGCAGCATGCAAGCTCATCAACAACCTTAGCAGCCAGTGGAAGAAAATATAAAATGTAGGTATTTTTTCCACTACATGAAATAAATCGTGTGAACTCTGATATTTTTAGTACAAATACAAACAGATGATAAATGTATTTTGTTCTGTAATATAAATATAATATGATGCTGCTCTCAAAGGAAAAAATGGAGTGTAGATTATATGTAATCTGGTTGTCAACAAATATGTGATGTGTATGTATATACTTTGTATATGTATGTTTGTATGTATGTATGTATACAAGTAGCCCTCAGTTTACGCCGGGGTTAGGTTCCAGAAGGAATGGTTGTAAATTGAAACCCAGTTTATAATGTAAGTCAATGGAAAGTGAGGGAGATAGGTTCCAGTCCCCTCTCAAAATTGTCATAAGTAACACCTAATACATTATTTTTAAAGCTTTGAAATGAAGACTTTAAATGCTAAACAGCATTATAAACCTAATAAAATAATCACACAACACAGAATATATAATTAAACTAAGTTAAATGAACAAAAACATTTGCTAAACATCATTATAAACCTAATAAAATAATCACACAACAAAGACTTCACTTGCATTTTTCTGCAAACAGTTCTTTCTATGCATTCCAATCTGGACTGATTTATAGAAAGGACGATCTTGTTCCTTTGAAATCTGCTTGATAGCTCAGGTCTGGTTAAACTGATTAATTTCAGCTTGCTTGGCTTTGCTGCAACACAAGCGGACAGCTCCACCTACTGGCTATTTTAATAAATGCTCAATGCTTTTTAATAGCAGTCACATGACTGGAAAAAAAAGGTTGTTATTCTGAAACGGTGTAAATTGAACCATTGTAAACCGAGGGCCACCTGTATATATATATATATACACACACAAATATGCCATGTGAGTGGTTTACACACATACACATTTTTATTTTGCTAGTTAACCTTTAGTAATCAAGCTCTTCATTTATAGCAACAGCCTTACAGTCTACAAACATCTTGTCAAAGTGCCCTAAAGGCTGTAAATCAGCAGAGCAGCTAGTCCCACATTACCTCTTCACCTCCAAGGCCTTAATTGAACAAAAACATACATCCTGAAGCAGATCTTAACCCCCTGGCTATAAAAAAGGAATATAGCACATAACAAGGGAATACACTGCAACCCTCTCTGGTAGCTAAGGGGTTAAAGTGTGCTCTGCTTGTTATGTTGTCATTCTAAGCAGCATTAGAAGCCTTGTACAGTCCTAACCTGTCCTGAAGCCTTAATTCGTTCAACAAAAAATGTCTGCTCCACATCAGCATGGAGCTTGGCTGTGTGAGGGATGCAACAGAAGTACAGAAAATAAAAGTGAAACTAACAGTAAACAATGCCTGGCGAAAATGGGAGGGGTTTAGTTTTAATCTTTGTCCCTCTCTCCTTCATGGCTCCCTGGACTGCTGTAACATATTTCCCAATGAAACACTCGACTCTGTAAGAAGCTGGCAGCACAATTCTTACTAAAATGAATGCCCTAATACACTGACGACAGGCAGGCGCCCCCTCACTGCAAGGCGCCTGTAGGCACATGCCTACTGTGCCTAATGGGAAATCTGGACCTGTACGTGCCATTCATCAAGCTCCAGAAAAAAAGAGACTCCAATCCCAACTTTCCTTCTGTGAGTGGGGAGATGATGGGCTCTCTACACTTGCTATTTGGAGTGGGGCTATGATGCTAACAATATTTAAAGGGACAGGAAACCCCAAAAATGTATTTCATGATTCAGATAGATCATACAATTATAAACAACTTTCAAATTTACAGAAATGTTTCCTCCTCAATACACAAATGGTAGGTGCCCTTTTAGAAGCTTTTTTGGATATTTTTTTAAATGTGTAAATATAAATAAATATGTGGAGAATATTTAGTGAATTCTAAAGCGCTAATCCCTGTTATAATAATGTATTTGGTTAGTATAGATCAATAAATGTATATCCCTTTTAAAACCGGAGTAGCGTGTATAATACAAAACTGGATCTTATGGGAAAGAAACTCGACTTGATACTAGAAAATGAAATGAGTAATAGTGGCTCAAAATTAGTTTCCAATGTGGTAGTGAGGTACAAGTATCTTTGGCCGAAATTGAAACAGTAGCAGGTACGTTAAGAGTTATGTGAATACACTCACTGTTAATGACTCGTTCAACCGGTAAAAATGTATATGAAAAAACCCCTTGGGATACAGAACAATAATAATTGAAGGAAAAACTTCTTAATAAAGAGAGTTCATGTACAAAATTTCATATACAAAAATATATATCGTCCATACAATCTATGTGATATTTGGCAGTATTTTGAACAATATTTAAAACAAAAATTATTTTCAGTGGCACTTCTAAAGAGGAATCCTTAAGCGGACTCACAGTTCACTTACTTCTGTGTCCTCAATCATATGAGGTAAGTGATAGGTGTTTTAAGCAAGCCAGGTGTGGAACAGGATTTCCTCCAATTCAGCCAATTTTCTTAACTTTTTAACTTTTTCTCAGCGCCAATCAGCGATTCCCTGCTTCTTTTCTCTTCACAGGATTGGCTCACCTTCCACAGAAACTCCGGTATATGTGGTTAGAAATGAAGGAAGAGACCAAACATAGCGTGATACCGTAGCGGCAGTGGTATATTTATTAGGATAAAAAATGTTACTCACAAGTCTGTCCTCAAAAACATGAGGTATAGATACAGCACATAAAAATTGGAGTACAGCCGGAACTCAGTGCCCGCGGGACACCACAGAAGAACCGAGAGGTACACAACGCATTGGAACAGCCAGATTCAACACCCGGGTAGCCTGACGTGTTTCAAAGTCTGTAATGACTTCTTCATCAGAGGCGGTGTTGAATGAGGCTTATCGTAGGGTATTTATATTCTCCCGCCTTTGCTTGGAGTGGGTGTGTGAAGCTGGCTGTTCCCTGATTGGTTGTCACAAAGGTTTTAGGCAACCAATCAGAATGGATGTTTTACGAGTGAAAGAAGTGTAAACATACATTTGTTACAATGTTACACTGCTAGTACATCTAATTTGTATATTTAAGAAAGAAAGCAGCAAATAGATACTTTTATATACCCATATATATATATATATACAATTTTCTTATTAGTAAAATTGCTAAAATCAAACATTTCAATTTAAAATTTAAAATAAAAATGCGGAGCTCTAAAAGTTAATAAGTTTTTTCTCTCTAATTTCGTGCATAAGTCTATGCACCCCCTTTTTATCTCTATTGTGACTTAATTTTCCATATAATAAGTATTTAATACATATCAGAGTGTTTCTTGTACTAGGATAGATTGAAGTACTTCTATTCCCTTTATGTGCGGGATGTTAGTGTAAAAAGCTGCCACATCCATAGTAACCCATTTGTACTCAGGTTTCCACTTGATTTTTTCTATTTTATTTATAGTATCCGGGGTATCTTTTAAGTATGACTTTAGTTTGGGTACCAAGGGTTTTATAAAGAAGTCCACATATTCTGACAATCTCGAAGTAAGGGAATCTATCCCCGAGACAATTGGTCTTCCTGGGGGGGTTAGTGCTATTTTTGTGCACTTTAGGTAAGTGATAAAATATAGCAGTTTTGGGGTATGTGTTGTTAAGATAGTTAAACTCGTGTTGGTTTAGGATCCCTTGATACTTGGCATCGTCTAATAGATGTGTATATTCTTTTAGGAATCCCTTACGTGGATCACCTTTAAGTTTAAGGTAAACATTGGTGTCACCTAAAAGATTGTAAGCTTCTTTAAGGTAATCAGCCCTGTTTTGTAATACAAGTCCACCCCCTTTGTCCGCTTCACAGACAATGAGGTCCTCATTCTCTTTTAGTAGTTTTAGGAATTCTTTTTCTTTGACACTCAGATTGTCCCTCTTTATTTTATAGTTATTGCATAACTCTATCAGATCATTAGAGACAAGATCATAAAAGGTGGGTATAGAATTCCCCTTAGATTGTACAGGAAGAAAGGTTGATACTTGTGTAAAAGCTATTTCATTCTGAATAGTATTCTCATTTTCCAGTTCTTGTAGAGTGATAAGGGCTTGTAAGTCATTATCTGAGAGTGTTATAATATCTACAGATTCTGTGGCTACTCTCTCTGCTGTATTTTTGGAGAAGTGCCTTTGAAGTGTTAGTTTGCGGATAAATTTATGTAAATCTATAAATAAAGTAAAAGAGTTTGGACCCTTAACAGGTGCAAACTTAAGCCCCTTCCTGAGAACATTAAGTTGTGTGTCTGTAAACTGATAACTTGAAAGGTTAAAGATTTTAACTAGTTCTCTATGTTGAGCTTTGTTTTTGATTTTTTGCTTTTGTTTTCTGTGTCTGACCAGTTTTCCTCCTCTACATCCTCGCTTTGTTCTTTTCTTTTCCTCAGATTGGATGTGGACTGGTGTGGACCTGTCCCTCTTTCTAGATTTTTTCTGAGTTGTCTGGTCTCTGTAGAATTTGGTGAATGTCTTGGTTGGTGCATTCTTTGTTGTGAATATATATATCACAACAAAGAATGCACCAACCAAGACATTCACCAAATTCTACGGAGACCAGACAACTCAGAGAAAATCTAGAAAGAGGGACAGGTCCACACCAGTCCACATCTGTGGATGTCTCTGTGAGGGTGTGTGCATATGTCTTTGTACATTTTCTGTGGTTGTCTCTGTGAGAGTGTGTGCTTATGTCTTTGTGTGTTTTCTGTGGATGTCTCTGTGAGTGTGTGTGTGTATGAATCTCTGTGTTTTCTGTGGATATCTCTGTGAGGGTGTGTGCATATGTCTGTGCATTTTCTGTGGTTGTCTCTGTGAGGGTGTGTGCTTATGTCTTTCTGTGTTTTCTGTGGATATCTCTGTGAGGGTGTGTGCATATGTCTTTGTGTATTTTCTTTTTTTGTAAATATTTTTTTATTGAGGTTTTGTATAATATACATAAAAGATAAAACATAAACCGCCTTTCGGACCTAGAGAATGTTACAAATACAATTGTACAACATATTTCAACACTGATACAAATCACATTAGATAGGCAGATGAAACCTCGATTTTATAATAGATTAGTATAAGTGTCTGACCTATTAGACTCTTAGATTTAAGGCCTGATGGCTTGTAAAAATAGCAACCAATTAAAGGTCAGATAGATATCTCCTTGTAAGCTGCACAAAGAGAAGAGATAAGCGTATGTTATGGGGGGGGGGATATTCAGCGGGTAAGCACCGCTATGACAATGAGTGGGGGGGTTGGAGGGCGGAGCCATAAGAATGAACACATATAGATATATCTATGATGCAACGTCATAAAAGATATATAATTTAGTGGGGCCTCTGTAAAAAACTTATCGGAGAATTAGCTATATGAAATACTGTCCGTGAAGGCTATTCTTCTATTAGTATCTTAGTGTGACTAGGGATCCATAAGGGGATATGTCACTAGGGGTTAGTAATATATACATTTGTTAATGGCTAACATGAAAACATAATAGTATATTAAGGAGAATTCAGAACCAATGGGTTTGCAATAGAACTAGTAGGCTTTATGCTGTAACGATATTTCTAATCATGTACCTTAGTGTTTTTCCCTCCCCTTTCTCCTTTTTTTTTTTTTTCTAAATAATTTAATAATGACCGTAACTATACCTAACTGGGGTTTCAAAAATAGCAATATAGTATACATACTATCCAGGCGTTCTGTTGAGTTAATAACTGTGAGTAGTAGTATGTTAAATTAGGTATGCATAGCATGAATGGTTGCTGTTAAATAGCGGCAGCTACTGAAATACTATATTACTCTACTATGGATAGAAGCAACACATTCCAAGTTTTATTATTGTAGAGTTAGCCTGTCTATCTTAGGAGCCCCAGTTTGCTGGTTACTAGTAATAAGGTCACAACCTATACATAATATATAGTATCATCTCAGATATCCATAAATTAATATATAACAACGTAGTGTTGAAGGGGCTGATATCATAGTAATGTACAGTAGCTAGTTAATATAATACAGCAAAGCTGCTTATCACTTATACAAAATGAGGCTATATTATATTATAGTATAGGGGACCATTGGATTGGCAATTCTATAGCATACTAGGAAACTTCCCCAGTGCCTACATGTAGGGATTCTATGACTTTATCAGCCTAAGTCTGCTTAGAATCTACAAAGATGCATAAACATGTATAAATTATTTGTTGTATGGTCTTGTTTACACTACGGTTAAAGGTAATGCCAAAGTATATTAGTATACTAGATAGGTGCTGTTCTAGAGTAAACATTTACATAGAAAATTGTGTAAGGACTGCAAACTTATATCTACATACCTAGCCGAAATATGGAACATTCAAATAGAATTATAGGAGTAATGCACATGAAATCATCTCAAATGTATGCTGAACTTACAGAAAGCTTAAATGCAAAACCCTATGTTAGCGTTAATAGTACTATAAAGTAACCCGTTAAGAAGCATGCAATGTGGCTCTATATGCAATTAGCTGAACAAAGATTTATTATGGTCTGGTTTGAGTGCTACAGATCCATTCTTGAGCAGGTGGAGTAAGGTCCAGACTAAACTTAAATATATACTTGACTGTTTTCCTAATCCCTATAAAACCCTACATAGAACATCATTAGAGCATGTATCCAACATTAGCATAATATAGAGCTCTAAAGAATGGCAGTTATGGGTAAAATATATCAGCTAGGCAGGGCTCTTAATTTTAGGTACTAAAAATAGTAGTATCCTGTATGAGCATAAGTGTAAAAAAAAACAAAAAACAAGAAAGCACAGATTAGCAATAAACAGTCAATAACACATAAAAAGCTTATATCGCAGATAGCTTCATACTCCCGCCCAAAATAGCGCCATATTTAAAATCCTTTTATATATGAAGGTTGAAACAGATTACTGCAAAAGTGCATTAGACATACATAGCAATATAACAAAAATTGTTTAGTATAATCCCAGAAGTTTCTACAAACACTTATGAGATGCTCCTAAGATATATTGGCTTCTACCAGTAGTCCTGTATTTAACGTTACTGTGGGCTCATATTTCACTGGGTGCTAAGTGGGCCATTCATAGCTAAAGGAGAGAGGATCACAGCTAGAGGACTAATGGTGTGCGTAAATTTATAGCAAGCTATCAGTTACGTGTAGCTAGGACATGAATACAATAAACAGAATGAGTAATCTGTATAACTAACAAACCACGCATAAACATAGTATATAAACCATTAGAACAGCTGAATAAGTGAGCTAATAAAAAGAAAGAGCATAGCTTTATTAACAAACCCCTGTTAGGGAACCCAAAGGGATCAAACATATAGTCAAGTAGTAATCAGCATTCTCCAAACGCCATAAGTTATTAAAGAGTAAGACTGACACGCAAACCTTGGGCGTGTAAAGTGACATGTCCTCCAGCATAGGTTTATCCTACTCCAGGTACAGGTAAACAGGTAACGGACAGTCAGCATATATAAACTTTAATTGAAGTCCCGAGCATGAACCCAGCTGTTGTAACGTATAAAGAACGGTCATAGTCCACTTATGTAGGTAAGGAGTTTCCTCCTTCCTCTTTTTTTTTTCTTTTTTTTTTCCTCTTTAGCCAACACCAGCTCTAAGGCATCTTACTTCGTTGGGATCAAGCATGGTCGCGAAGTACATGAAACATAGTGACTGACACCCCATTTCAGCCCTTACATGTTGTCTTATGAGATCGCTGCGGTCAGGTGCAGGACCGCTCGAAGTGTAGATCCTACCTGATGTCTGTAGTTCCGGATTGCAGAGTGTCTGTGGCGTACATGGCTTAGTGCAGATCCGCAGGGACCCTATCATGTCTGGGTTAGTAGAAGTAATGACTGCAGACACCTCTGAGCCTTCAGGAGCTGTGGAGAGCAGAGTAGTGGTGTAGTCAAATACCCCTTTGCTAACAGAAGCAGGGAAAAAGCTCTGGCCCTCCGGTGTCATAAGAAACGGTTTGGGGTCTAGTAAGTGCCATAACTCCCCATACTGTGGCATCCATTCCGAATCTACTGTGGTTCTGATTGCGGCTGCTATATGCGTAACCCTTGGCTGAATGTAGCAATTTGGTGATGTGTCACCCATATCATCTTTGTGACTGCGAGTCAGCGGTAGCTGGTGAGGCAATATTGAGAAGTCCTCCTGTAAAAATTCTTTCCCCGCAGCTCCGGAACTCTCACCACTATTTGCGCCACTAGCCGCTCCCGTGAGTGCCGACTTCAGAGTATTTGATATATCCAAAAAGCAGTGTACCATCTGCCGATCTAGATCCCGTAGTAGGGCAAGCAGAAGTTCTGGAGTTTCCTCCATTTAAGAAGCAGATGTAGTTTCTATACTGAGGAGACTTAAACTAGTAGATATGAGGATAGGCCTGATTATATCGCTACACGTGGTGAAGTAGCTCTCTCCGATGATAGTTAGAAAATGGAGTTAGACACAGAATCTGACTCCAACACAGCATACATGTGTTATAAATTAGTTAGCATAAGATTACTCATGAGTTCGATTCATCCTTATCCTGAAAATAAGTATTTTGTGCAGCTATGGCCTAAGAGCTCAGGAGATGTGCGACCGGCTCCTTCAGCTGTTGGCTCCGCCCCCCGTCTTTGTGTATTTTCTATGGGTGTCTATGTGAGGGTGTGTGTGTAGGTCTTTGTGCACTTTCTGTGGAAATCTCTGTGAGGGTGTGTGCATATTTCTTTGTGCATTTTCTGTGGGGGTCTCTGTGAGTGTGTGTGTGTAGGTCTTTGTGCATTTTCTGTGGTTGTCTCTGTGAGGGATTGTGCTTATGTCTTTGTGTGTTTTCTGTGGATGTTTCTGTGAGGGTGTGTGCATATGTCTGTGCATTTTCTGTGGGGGTCTCTGTGAGTGTCTGTGTGAAGGTCTTTGTGCATTTTCTGTGGATGTTTCTGTGAGGGTGTGTGTGTATGTATGTCTGTGTTTTCTGTGGATGTCTCTGTGAGGGTGTGTGCGTATGTCTTTGTAAATTTTCTGTGGTTGTCTCTGTGAGAGTGTGTGCTTATGTCTTTGTGGGTTTTCTGTGGATGTCTCTGAGTGTGTGTGTGTATGAATATCTGTGTTTTCTGTGGATGTCTCTGTGAGGGTGTGTGCGTATGTCTGTGCATTTTCTGTGGTTGTCTCTGTGAGGGTGTGTGCTTATGTCTTTCTGTGTTTTCTGTGGATATCTCTGTGAGGGTGTGTGCATATGTCTTTGTGCATTTTCTATGGGTGTCTATGTGAGGGTGTGTGTGTAGGTCTTTGTGCACTTTCTGTGGAAATCTCTGTGAGGGTGTGTGCTTTTTTTTGTGCATTTTCTTTTGGTGTCTCTGTGAGGGTGCGTGTGTGTATGTGTGTCTATATGTATTTTCTGTGGATGCCTCTGTGAGGGTGGGTGTGTATGTCTTTGTGTGTTTTCTGTGGATGTCTCTGTGAGGGTATGTGCATATGTCTGTGCATTTTCTGTGGGTGTCTCTGTGAGGGTGTATGTGTGTATGTATGTCTCTGTGTTTTCTGTGGATGTCTCTGTGAGGGTGTGTGCATATGTCTGTGTGTTTTCTGTGGGTGACTTTGTGAGGGTGTGTGCATATGTTTGTGTATTTTCTGTGGGTGTCTCTGTGAAGGTGTGTGCATATGTCTGTGTGTTTTCTGTTGTCTCTGTGAGGGTGTGTATATGTCTTTGTGCTTTTTCTGTGGGTGTCTCTGTGAGGGTGTGCGTGTATGTCTTTGTGTGTTTTCTGTGGGTGTCTCTCTGTGTGTGTATGTCTTTGTGTGTTTTCTGTGGGTGTCTCTGTGTGTGTGTATGTCTTTGTGTGTTTTCTGTGGGTTTCTGTGAGTGTGTATGTCTTTGTGTTTTTTCTGAGGCTGTCTCTGTGGGTGTTTCCTTGGGTGTATGTGCAAGTTTGTGTTTAAGTTTGTGTGTGTGTGTGTGTCCATTGTCTGTTCCTTTTTAGAACATTTTGACCTTACTACTGATTGTTTACATATTTCTACAGACTTTAAAACAAATGAGACCTTTCAGGAAGTCACCAATCCACCACTTAACCTTTAAATTATTGTTTAGGCAGTTCAGGTTTCCTTTCAGCCACTGCCACTGCATGATGTTGTCATCATATAGTAGGTATCTTCCTTGACAAAAAGATAATAAGAACTCCATATTTTGTCTTGTAAATCTCCTTTTTTGACAAAACTGTAGTCTACCTCATTACTTGTCAGATCAATGTAAACAAGTGCTGAGTGTCTGTGTCACTCTTAGTGTATTTCTTTGTGTGTCTGCTAGAGTGTCTATATGTGAATCCTTATGTGTGAGTGTGTGTTTCAGTGTATGACTGTGTCTGTGTGTTTCTGTGTTTGTGTGTTACTACCTTTACAACATTTCCAAGTTTGACTACACTTCAGAATAAAGTGCATATACGTTTTAGTCACTTGGCTAAAAATTGCACATGTCAAAGGTGGAGGGAAGCCCTGATCAATGGTTAAGTAAGGGGCCCCAAAATTTCTAGTGACGGCCCTGAATGTATCTATCAGGCTGTCCTATTTAAACCTTGTATGTATTTGCTCCTGTCTATAAGGATACGTTCAACTGCGCTATTACGCAGATTGTATTATTCTATAAATACTACCGCAAGTTTTAAGTAAAGAAGCCCACTCTACTAGTTTTCCTACTAAATAGATCTTAAAGTATTACAGTATGCTAAGTCCGAATGTACTGTCTGTGGCTGAGACAACTGACATATACCCCCTCCTATTATTTTGTTGGGTGTCTCTGAAAGCTATAATGCAATGTATGAGAGTAAACAGCTTGGTATCCACATAATTTCCTTCGAATGTCTAGAGGTCTTATGTAAAACTTTGCTATTACTTGTGGTTTTATTACATATTAAGCCCATCTATTAGATCATCATCACAATAAAGTAAAACAGAACTATACTTTGAGTAGCTTTATTAATATACATACTTACAGTAATTTAGCTGACTTATTTCTTTTAGCACCCTGCGGAGGCTATAGTTCAGGTCGCACAGAGCGGATCAGGTCGCACAGACCGATGATAAATCGGCCCCTTAATCTTGAAAGATCAAATGTGAAATCTTACAAGATTATAGCAGACATTAAACATAAGGTGAACTGATTATGCTATTTGGCTTTTTGTTAGCTTTTCTACAATACACACTCCTTTGTAAGTCCTAGAACAAGAATCCTGATTGAATAGTGAAAGGGACATGAAACCCAAACATTTTCTTTTATGATTCAGATAGAGAATACAATTTTAAACAACTTTCTAATTTACTTCTATTAACTAATTTGTTTCATTCTCTTTTTATCTATTGTTAAAGGAGCAGCAATGCACTACTGATTACTAACTGAACGAATGGGTGAGCCATTGGCAATCGGTATATATATTCAGCCACCAATCAGCAGCGAGAACCTATCGGTAGTGATGTCCCGAACTGTTCGCCCGCGAACGGTTCACAGCAAACATAGCTTGTTCGCGTTCGCGTTTGTGGGCGAACACATGGCGATGTTCGATCCGCCCCTATGTGTCGTCATTGTGGAAACTTTGACCCTTTATGTCACAGCCGCCTGACACATTAGAGCCAATCAACATCAGACACTCCCTCACAGACACTCCCAGCTACTCGGAATCCGCCATTTTAGACTCATAACGACCTTGCTTTCTTAATGAGAGGACGTGTTGTGTTTTTGCTCCTGACATTAATAGGAAAAACATACGGCTAGATTTAGAGTTTTGTCGATAAGGACCCGCGTAGCTAACGCCGGCTTTTTTCTGGCCGCACCATAAAAATAACTCTGGTATTGAGAGTCCACATAAAGGCTGCGTTAGGCTCCAAAAAAGGAGCGTAGAGCATATTTAACGCAGCTTCAACTCTCGATACCAGAGTTGCTTACGGACGCGGCCAGCCTCAAAAACGTGCTCGTGCACGATTCCCCCATAGGAAACAATGGGGCTGTTTGAGCTGAAAAAAAACCTAACACCTGCAAAAAAGCCGCGTTCAGCTCCTAACGCAGCCCCATTGTTTGCTATGCGGAAACACTTCCTACGTCTGCACCTAACACTCTAACATGTACCCCGAGTCTAAACACCCCTAACCTTACACTTATTAACCCCTAATCTGCCACCCCCGCTATCGCTGACCCCTGCATATTATTTTTAACCCCTAATCTGCCGCTCCGTAAACCGCCGCTACTTACATTATCCTTATGTACCCCTAATCTGCTGCCCCTAACACCGCCGACCCCTATATTATATTTATTAACCCCTAATCTGCCCCCCACAACGTCGCCTACACCTGCCTACACTTATTAACCCCTAATCTGCCGACCGGACCGCACCGCTATCATAATAAAGTTATTAGCCCCTAATCCGCCTCACTAACCCTATAATAAACAGTATTAACCCCTAATCTGCCCTCCCTAACATCGCCGACACCTAACTTCAATTATTAACCCCTAATCTGCCGACTGGAGCTCACCGCTATTCTAATAAATGTATTAACCCCTAAAGCTAAGTCTAACCCTAACACTAAAACCCCCCTAAATTAAATATAATTTTAATCTAACGAAATTAATTAACTCTTATTAAATAAATTATTCCTATTTAAAGATAAATACTTACCTGTAAAATAAATCCTAATATAGCTACAATATAAATTATATTTATATTATAGCTATTTTAGGATTAATATTTATTTTACAGGTAACTTTGTATTTATTTTAACCAGGTACAATAGCTATTAAATAGTTAAGAACTATTTAATAGCTAAAATTGTTAAAATAATTACAAAATTACCTGTAAAATAAATCCTAACCTAAGTTACAATTAAAACTAACATTACACTATCAATAAATAAATTAAATAAAATACCTATAATTATCTACAATTAAACCTAACACTACACTATCAATAAATAAATTAAATACAATTCCTACAAATAAATACAATGAAATAAACTATCTAAAGTACAAAAAATAAAAAAGAACTAAGTTACAAAAAATAAAAAAATATTTACAAACATAAGAAAAATATTACAACAATTTTAAACTAATTACACCTACTCTAAGCCCCCTAATAAAATAACAAAGCCCCCCAAAATAAAAAAATGCCCTACCCTATTCTAAATTACTAAAGTTCAAAGCTCTTTTACCTTACCAGCCCTGAACAGGGCCCTTTGCGGGGCATGCCCCAAGAAGTTCAGCTCTTTTGCCTGTAAAAAAAAACATACAATACCCCCCCCCAACATTACAACCCACCACCCTCATACCCCTAATCTAACCCAAACCCCCCTTAAATAAACCTAACACTAAGCCCCTGAAGATCTCCCTACCTTGAGTCGTCTTCACCCAGCCGAGCCAAATACTTCATCCAAGCGGAGCAAGAAGAGGTCCTCCATCCGGTAGAAGTCTTCATCCAAGCGGGGCAGAAGAGGTCTTCCATCCGATTGAAGTCTTCATCCAAGCGGGATCTTCTATCGTCATCCATCCGGAGCGGAGCGGCAGGATCCTGAAGACCTCCGACGCGGAACATCCATCCTGGCCGACGACTGAACGACGAATGACGGTTCCTTTAAATGACGTCATCCAAGATGGCGTCCCTCAAATTCCGATTGGCTGATAGGATTCTATCAGCCAATCGGAATTAAGGTAGGAATATTCTGATTGGCTGATGGAATCAGCCAATCAGAATCAAGTTCAATCCGATTGGCTGATCCAATCAGCCAATCAGATTGAGCTCACATTCTATTGGCTGTTCCGATCAGCCAATAGAATGCGAGCTCAATCTGATTGGCTGATTGGATCAGCCAATCGGATTGATCTTGATTCTGATTGGCTGATTCCATCAGCCAATCAGAATATTCCTACCTTAATTCCGATTGGCTGATAGAATCCTATCAGCCAATCGGAATTCGAGGGACGCCATCTTGGATGACGTCATTTAAAGGAACCGTCATTCGGCTAGTAGGCGTCGGGAAAAGAGGATGTTCCCCGTCGGATGGAAGATGATGGCTCCCAAAGAAAGAAGATTGAAGATGCCGTTGATAGAAGACTTCATCCGGATCATGGACCTCTTCAGCTCCCGCTTGGATGAAGACTTCATCCAGATCATGGACCTCTTCAGCTCCCGCTTGGATGATGACTTCAGCCGGATCATGGACCTCTTCAGCCCCCCGCTTGGGCTTGGAACAGGACATCGGAGGAGCTCTTCTGGATCGATCGGTGAACCTGGTATGGTGAAGACAAGGTAGGAAGATCTTCAGGGGCTTAGTGTTAGGTTTATTTAAGGGTGGTTTGGGTTAGATTAGGGGTATGTGGGTGGTGGGTTGTAATGTTGGGGGGGGTATTGTATGTTTTTTTTTACAGGCAAAAGAGCTGAACTTCTTGGGGCATGCCCCACAAAGGGCCCTGTTCAGGGCTGGTAAGGTAAAAGAGCTTTGAACTTTAGTAATTTAGAATAGGGTAGGGCATTTTTTTATTTTGGGGGGCTTTGTTATTTTATTAGGGGGCTTAGAGTAGGTGTAATTAGTTTAAAATTGTTGTAATATTTTTCTTATGTTTGTAAATATTTTTTTATTTTTTGTAACTTAGTTCTTTTTTATTTTTTGTACTTTAGTTAGTTTATTTTATTGTAGTTGTTTGTAGGTATTGTATTTAATTAATGTATTAATAGTGTAGTGTTAGGTTTAATTGTAGGTAATTGTAGGTATTTTATTTAATTAATTTAATGATAGTATAGTGTTAGGTTTAATTGTAACTTAGGTTAGGATTTATTTTACAGGTAATTTCGTAATTATTTTAACTATTTTAGCTATTAAATAGTTCTTAACTATTTAATAGCTATTGTACCTGGTTAAAATAAATACAAAGTTACCTGTAAAAGAAATATTAATCCTAAAATAGTTACAATATAATTATAATTTATATTGTAGCTATATTAGGATTTATTTTACAGGTATTTAGCTTTAAATAGGAATAATTTATTTAATAAGAGTTAATTAATTTCGTTAGATTTAAATTATATTTAACTTAGGGGGGTGTTATTGTTAGGGTTAGACTTAGCTTTAGGGGTTAATACATTTATTAGAATAGCGGTGACCTCCGGTCGGCAGATTAGGGGTTAATAATTGAAGTTAGGTGTCGGCGATGTTAGGGAGGGCAGATTGGGGTTAATACTATTTATTATAGGGTTAGTGAGGCGGATTAGGGGTTAATAACTTTATTATAGTAGCGGTGCGGTCCGCTCGGCAGATTAGGGGTTAATAAGTGTAGGCAGGTGGAGGCGACGTTGAGGGGGGCAGATTATGGGTTAATAAATATAATATAGGGGTCGGCGGTGTTAGGGGCAGCAGATTAGGGGTACATAAGGATAACTTCAGTAGCGGCGCTTTGCGGTCGGCAGATTAGGGGTTAATTATTGTAGGTAGCTGGCTGCGACGTTGTGGGGGGCAGGTTAGGGGTTAATAAATATAATATAGGGGTCGGCGATGTTAGGGCAGCAGATTAGGGGTACATAGGGATAATGTAGCTGGCGGCGGCGTGCGGACAGCAGATTAGGGGTTAATAAGTGTAGGTAGCTGGCGGCGACGTTGTGGGGGGCAGATTAGGGGTTAATAAATATAATATAGGGGTCGGCGGTGTTAGGGGCAGCAGATTAGGGGTACATAAGGATAACGTAGGTGGCGGTCGGCAGATTAGGGGTTAAAAAAATGTAATCAAGTTGCGGCGATGTGGGGGGACCTCGGTTTAGGGGTACATAGGTAGTTTATGGGTGTTAGTGTACTTTAGAGTACAGTAGTTAAGAGCTTTATGAACCGGCGTTAGCCCAGAAAGCTCTTAACTACTGACGTTTTGCTGCGGCTGGAGTTTTGTCGTTAGATTTCTAACGCTCACTTCAGACACGACTCTAAATACCGGAGTTAGAAAAATCCCATTGAAAAGATAGGATACGCAATTTACGTAAGGGGATCTGCGGTATGGAAAAGTCGCGGCTGAAAAGTGAGCGTTAGACCCTTTTTTGAGTGACTCCAAATACCGGTGGTAGCCTAAAAACCAGCGTTAGGAGCCTCTAACGCTGGTTTTCACGGCTACCGCCAAACTCTAAATCTAGGCCATAGCTAGGCTAGTGTATTTAGTGTCCAGAAGGACTCCACTCATCTCTGCTGCAAGCACAGCACCCCAAAAAGCGCTTTTTAGGGCTATATTTCGTGCCGTTTATTAGCATTTGCCTGGCTTTCAGCTGTGTGTTTAAGGCTCACAGCATATGCTGTGACTACTGCCACCACTGATATCTCCCTAACAACATTAGTTTAAATTTAACTAACCCAAAAATTTAATTATTTTTCTAGTGTAATTTTTTTTCATTTTCTATCAGGCCAGTGTCACACAGCATATACTCTAGTTCATTGCTCTGTGCCAGCCAGCAGCCACCAGTGTTAATATCCGTTTATAACATTATTTTAAATTTAAAAAAAAAAAATATATATATATTTTGCTAGTGTAATCTAATTACATTTACTATCATGCCTGTGTCTGTCATGCTCACTCAGCATTAATATACCTCCTTTTTTTTCAGTATTTTGGTTAATTGGTCTGTGCCAGGCAGCCACCCAGCACTCATATCTATTCTTCTTCACCTTAATTTTAATATAAAACAAAAAATTTTTTAATTTGTTTGCTAGTGTAATCTAATATAATTTTCTATCCGGCCTGTGTGTTTTTCTGACATAGAGAGCCTACTGTGTTTACTTGCTGCCCTCCCTAGTCTATGAGCCACAACTCATATGTGTTTAACCTTTTTTTAATTTCCCCCGCCAAAAAATAATTCCAATCATTTTTCTAGTGTAATCTAATAGTATTTTCTATCAGGCGTGTGTGTATCCGACTTACAGAGCCTACTGTTTTTAATAGCTGCCCTTCCAAGGCTATTAGCCACGACTCATATGTATGTGCTTAACCTTTTTCTTAAAATTTACAACAAAAGGTCTTTAAATCATTATGCTAGTGTAATCTAATTGTATTTTCTATCAGGCCTGTGTCTAACTGTCTATCTGACTTACCCAGCATACTGTTGTTATAATTGCTGCTCTACGTAGCAGCCAGCCAGTGCGACCACTCATAGAGTCATATGTGCATTGCACTTCTTAACATAATTTTAATATTAAAATCGAAAATTTTAAAATATTTTGCTAGTGTAATCTAACTTAATTTTCTATCAGTCCTGTGTTTTTGTCACTTACACAGCATACTGTGTTAAATTGCTGCCCTACCTACCATCCACGACTCATATCTGCCAGCCTGTCTGCCAGGCCCAAGTAGCCAATTAGTGGCACCAATCACAATTCTTGTAACAGTAATTAAAAAAAAAAAATCATAATTTTTTGGACTGCAAATATTCAGTCTCCTAGTGCCATTGAATTTCATTTACCTCCTGCCTGCCACTGCGAGCCTTTTGTGCCAGGCCGTCTAGCCAACTATTTACACCAATCATAATTGTTGTCACAGATGGTAAAGTTAGTAATTTAAATAAAAAATTTTTTTAGTGTTGATCTTAATCCTCAGTTTGCTCGTGCCCTAGAATTGCACTTTTCTACTGCCTTCCAAGCCTGTGTGCCAGGCCTACTTGAAAAATATTTACACCAATCATAGTTGTTGTGACAGTATTCTAAATAATTAAAAATTAAAATTGTTGGTAATAGTTGTTGTGAATCCTCAGTTTGCTGGTGCCAGTGAATAGCACTTTCCTCCTGCCTTGCAGCCTGCTGTGTGCCCGGCCCACCTAGCCAATTATTGCCAGCAATCATATTTCTTTTAACAGTATTGCAAAAATTGTCAATCATCACTGTTTTGACTGTCAGTAATCAGTCTCCTAGTGTCCTTGAATTGCATTTACCTCCTGCCTGCCAGCCTTTTGTGCCAGGCCGTCTTTCCAACTATTTACACCAATCATAATTGTTGTCACAGTATAGTTACTAATTAAAATTAAAAAATTCTTGATTGTTGATGATCTTAATCCTCAGTTTGCTCGTGCCCTAGAATTGCACTTTTTTACTTCCTTGCAAGACTGTGTGCCAGGCCTACTTGAAAAATATTTACACCAATCATATTTGTTGTGACAGTATTCTTAATAATTAAAAATTAAAATTTTTGTTAATAGTTGTTGTGAATCTTCAGTTTGCTGGTGCCATTGAATAGCACTTTCCTCCTGCCTTGCAGCCTGCTGTGAGCCAGGCCCACCTAGCCAATTGTTGCCAGCAATCATATTTATTTTAACAGTATTGCAAAAATTGTCAATCATCACTGTTTTGACTGTCAGTAATCAGTCTCCTAGTGTCCTTGAATTGCATCTACCTCCTGCCTGCCAGCCTTTTGTGCCAGGCCGTCTTGCCAACTATTTACACCAATCCTAATTTTTTGTCACAGTACAGTTACTAATTAAAATTAAAAAATTCTTGATTGTTGATGATCTTAATCCTCAGTTTGCTCGTGCCCTAGAATTGCACTTTTTTACTTCCTTGCAAGACTGTGTGCCAAGCCTGCTTGAAAAATATTTACACCAATCATATTTGTTGTGACAGTATTCTAATAATTAAAAATTAAAAATTTTGGTAATAGTTGTTGTGAATCCTCAGTTTGCTGGTGCCATTGAATAGCACTTTCCTCCTGCCTTGCAGCCTGCTGTGAGCCAGGCCCACCTAGCCAATTGTTGTCAGCAATCATATTTCTGTTAACAGTATTGCAAAAATTGTCAATCATCACTGTTTAGACTGTCAGTAATCAGTTTCCTAGTGTCCTTGAATTGCATCTACCTCCTGCCTGCCAGCCTTTTGTGCCAGGCCGTCTTGCCAACTATTTACACCAATCCTATTTTTTTGTCACAGTATAGTTACTAATTAAAATTAAAAAAATCTTGATTGTTGATGATCTTAATCCTCAGTTTGCTCGTGCCCTAGAATTGCACTTTTCTACAGCCTTCCAAGCCTGTGTGCCAGGCCTACTTAAAAAATATTTACACCAATCATATTTGTTGTGACAGTATTCTAATAATTAAAAATTTAAATTATTGGTAATAGTTGTTGTGAATCCTCAGTTTGCTGGTGCCATTGAATAGCACTTTCCTCCTGCCTTGCAGCCTGCTGTGAGCCAGGCCCACCTAGCCAATTGTTGCCAGCAATCATATTTCTGTTAACAGTATTGCAAAAATTGTCAATCATCACTGTTTTGACTGTCAGTAATCAGTCTCCTAGTGTCCTTGAATTGCATTTACCTCCTGCCTGCCAGCCTTTTGTGTCAGGCCGTCTTGCCAACTATTTACACCAATCATAATTGTTGTCACAGTATAGTTACAAATTAAAATTAAAAAATTCTTGATTGTTGATGATCTTAATCCTCAGTTTGCTCGTGCCCTATAATTGCACTTTTTTACTTCCTTGCAAGACTGTGTGCCAGGCCTACTTGAAAAATATTTACACCAATCATATTTGTTGTGACAGTATTCTAATAATTAAAAATTAAAAATTTTGGTAATAGTTGGTGTGAATCCTCAGTTTGCTGGTGCCATTGAATAGCACTTTCCTCCTGCCTTGCACTCTGCTGTGAGCCAGGCCCACCTAGCCAATTGTTGTCAGCAATCATATTTCTGTTAACAGTATTGCAAAAATTGTCAATCATCACTGTTTAGACTGTCAGTAATCAGTCTCCTAGTGTCCTTGAATTGCATCTACCTCCTGCCTGCCAGCCATTTGTGCCAGGCCGTCTTGCCAACTATTTACACCAATCCTAATTTTTTGTCACAGTATAGTTACTAATTAAAATTAAAAAAATCTTGATTGTTGATGATCTTAATCCTCAGTTTGCTCGTGCCCTAGAATTGCACTTTTCTACAGCCTTCCAAGCCTGTGTGCCAGGCCTACTTAAAAAATATTTACCCCAATCATATTTGTTGTGACAGTATTCTAATAATTAAAAATTAAAATTTTTGGTAATAGTTGTTGTGAATTCTCAGTTTGCTGGTGCCATTGAATAGCACTTTCCTCCTGCCTTGCAGCCTGCTGTGAGCCAGGCCCACCTAGCCAATTGTTGTCAGCAATCATATTTCTGTTAACAGTATTGCAAAAATTGTCAATCATCACTGTTTAGACTGTCAGTAATCAGTCTCCTAGTGTCCTTGAATTGCATCTACCTCCTGCCTGCCAGCATTTTGTGCCAGGCCGTCTTGCCAACTATTTACACCAATCCAAATTTTTTGTCACAGTATAGTTACTAGTTAAAATTAAAAAATCTTGATTGTTGATGATCTTAATCCTCAGTTTGCTTGTGCCCTAGAATTGCACTTTTCTACAGCCTTCCAAGCCTGTGTGCCAGGCCTACTTAAAAAATATTTACACCAATCATATTTGTTGTGACAGTATTCTAATAATTAAAAATTAAAATTTTTGGTAATAGTTGTTGTGAATCCTCAGTTTGCTGGTACCATTGAATAGCACTTTCCTCCTGCCTTGCAGCCTGCTGTGAGCCAGGCCCACCTAGCCATTTGTTGCCAGCAATCATATTTCTTTTAACAGTATTGCAAAAATTGTCAATCATCACTGTTTTGACTGTCAGTAATCAGTCTCCTAGTGTCCTTGAATTGCATCTACCTCCTGCCTGCCATCCTTTTGTGCCAGGCCGTCTTGCCAACTATTTACAACAATCATAATTTTTGGTCACAGTATAGTTACTAATTTCAATTTAAAAATTCTTGATTGTTGATGATCTTAATCCTCAGTTTGCTCGTGCCCTAGAATTGCACTTTTCTACTGCCTTCCAAGCCTGTGTGCCAGGCCTACTTGAAAAATATTTACACCAATCATAGTTGTTGTGACAGTATTCTTAATAATTAAAAATTAAAATTGTTGGTAATAGTTGTTGAGAATCCTCAGTTTGCTGGTGCCATTGAATAGCACTTTCCTGCTGCCTTGCAGCCTGTTGTGAGCCAGGCCAACCTAGCCAATTGTTGCCAGCAATCATATTTCTTTTAACAGTATTGCAAAAATTGTCAATCATCACTGTTTTGACTGTCAGTAATCAGTCTCCTAGTGTCCTTGAATTGCATCTACCTCCTGCCTGCCAGCCTTTTGTGCCAGGCCGTCTTGCCAACTATTTACACCAATCATAATTGTTGTCACAGTATAGTTACTAATTAAAATTTTGATTGTTGATCTTAATTCTCAGTTTGCTTGTGCCATTGAATTGCACTTTTCTACTGCCTGCCAGCCTGTGTGCCAGGCCCAACTATCCAATTAGTGCCAGCAATCATATTTCTTTTAACAGTATTGCAAAATTTGTCAATCATCACTGTTTTGACTGTCAATCTGCAGTCTACTAGTGCCCTTGAATTGCATTTTCCTCCTGCCTGTGTGCCAGTCCCAACTAGCCAATTAGTGCCACCACTCATATTTATTGTAACAGGATTGGAATTTTTGTTAATCATAACTGTTTTGACTGTGATTCTTCAGTCTCCTAGTGCCATTGAATTGCAGTTTCCTTTCTCCCAGCGTGTGTGCCAGACAGGCCCATTTGCCAAATAGTGCCAAACAATCATATTTGTTGCCACCGTACTTGTAAGTTGTAATATTTTAAAAAATTAACAATTTGTGATTTTTAAAACATCTGTCTTTTTTGTTGTTGTCAGTCTCACAGCGTATACTGTGCCCACTTTCACAGTGCCACCACTCAATTGGTGTAATAGTATTGTTAGTGTCCATTTAAAAAAAAATGTCAGGCAGAGACAGGCCACAGGTTCCATGGTCGTGGTCGTGGTGCTGTGATTCCTTTAGACCCTACAAATATGCACATTGTTCAGACGCCGGGTGCCAGGGGGGACGCAAAAACTTCTGAGGAGGACCTAGTTGAATTTCTAACACAGGACACCCAATCTTCTTCAGCTTCCGCTGCTAGTCCTCCTAACCTTGACGCACCATCTAAGTCCAGCTGTGCTTTGGGCAGGTCTCAAGTGACCAGTGCCACTCCGCCTCCTGTCGCCACCACCAACACTAGCACCACAGCCGCTTCACTTGATCTGTTACAGGAGTTATTGACACATCATTTGGAAGAAATGAGTGATGCGCAACCATCATTGACAGAGGATGTAGATAATAGTGATCAGTCTCATTCAGGCAGCATTACCGACATGGAGGTACGGTGTGATGATGATGATGATGATGATGTTGTACCCGCTGCTGCTTCCTTTCTTGATGTTTCAGATACAAGTGAAGCGGTTGATGATGATGTGTCGGTGGATGTCACGTGGGTGCCTGCTAGAAGAGAAGAAGAAGAGGGGGAAAGTTCAGATGGGGAGACAGAGAGGAGGAGGAGACGATTTGGAAGCACGGGGAGGTCGTCTCAAGGAGCTAGTGGCGCAGTCAGACAGCATGCATTGTCACCAGGGGTCAGCCAGAAAGCACGCCGACGCCCATCAACACATGCTGTTGCCACCACCAGAATGTCGTCATCGCAGAGCTCAGCAGTGTGGCATTTTTTTTGTGTGTCTGCCTCTGACAACAGCGATGCCATTTGCAACCTGTGCCAAAAGAAACTGAGTCGTGGGAAGTCCAACTGCTTTGCGAAGGCACATGGTCTCCCATCACAAAGGCCGATGGGAAGAACACATGAGTAGAAGCAGCACACAAAGTGAAAGCCACCCTCCTCCTCCTGCTCCAGCATCTTCAGCCACGTCAACCAGTGCTGTCCTCCTTGCCCCCTCTCAACCATCCTCCACTCAGTCTCTCTTACGTAGCAGTTCCTGGTCATCTGCCCACAGTCAGGTGTCTGTCAAGGACATGTTTGAGCGTAAGAACCCAATTTTTCAAAGTCACCCCCTTGCCCGGCGTCTGACAGCTGGCTTGTCTGAACTCTTAGCCCGCCAGCTTTTACCATACAAGCTTTTGGAGTCTGATACTTTCAAAAAAATTGTATCTATTGGGACACCGCAGTGGAAGGTACCTGGCAGAAATTTCTTTTCACAAAAGGCAATCCCAAACCTATACTCTGTTGTGAGAAAGGAAGTTATGGCATGTCTGACACACAGCGTTGGGGCAAGGGTCCATATGACCACGGATAGCTGGTCTGCAAAGCATGGTCAGGGCAGGTATATCACCTACACTGCTGACTTCTGACAAGCATGGAATGCGTGGCTCTGCAGAAGAGTTGGTGACACCGCCACGACTTGCAGGCAGGCCTGCTGCTACCTCCTCTACTCCTCCTACTCCATCCTCTTCCATAACCCCTTCCTCGGCTGAGTCCTCTTCAACTTCTGCGTCTTGCTCCACATCTATGGCACCCCCCCAGCTCCCCAGGTACTATGCTACATCCCGGGTATGGCAGTGTAACGCCGTCTTGGGGTTGACTTTCCTGAAAGCGGAGAGTCACACCGCACCAGCACTCCTGACCGCCCTGAACGCACAGGTGGATCAATGGCTGACTCCGCACCAACTGGAGATTGGCAAGGTTGTTTCTGACAATGGAAGTAATTTGGTGGCGGCATTGAAATTGGGCAAGTTGACACATGTGCCGTGCATGGCACATGTGTGTAATTTAATTGTACAACGATTTGTCCATAAGTACCCAGGCTTACAGGACGTCCTGAAGCAGGCCAGGAAGGTGTGTGGCCATTTCAGGCGTTCCTACACGGCCATGGCGCACTTGTCCGATATCCTGCGTCGAAACAACTTGCCAGTGAGGCGCTTGATTTGCGACAGCCCGACACGGTGGAATTCAACACTCCTAATGTTTGACCGCCTGCTCCAACAAGAAAAAGCTGTTAATGAGTATTTGTATGACCGGGGTGCTAGGCCAGCCTCTGGGGAGCTGGGGATATTTTTTCCAAATTATTGGATGCTCATGCGCAATGCCAATAGGCTCATGCGTCCTTTTGAGGAGGTGACAAACCTTGTCAGTCGCACCGAAGGCACCATCAGCAACATCATACCATTTGTTTTCTTCCTGGAGCGTGCCCTGCGAAGAGTGCTGGATCAGGCAGTAGATGAGCATGAAGAGGAAGCGGGAGAGTTGTGGTGTCCATCACCCCCGCAAACAGCCGAATCAGCATTGCTTGCTGGACCTGTGGCAATGCAGGAAGAGGATTGTGAGGAAGAGGAGTCAGAGGAGGAATGTGGCTTTGAGGAGGATGAGGAGGAGGAAGACTGAGCACAACAGTCATCCCAGGGTGCTCGTTGTTGTCACCTCTCTGGTACCCGTGGTGTTGTACGTGGCTGGGGGGAAGAAGATACCATCAGTGAGATCAGTGAGGAGGAGGAACGCGACATGATTAGCTCAGCATCCAACCTTGTTCAAATGGGTTCTTTCATGCTGTCGTGCCTGTTGAGGGACCCGCGTATAAAAAAGCTGAAGGAGAACGACCTGTACTGGGTGTCCACGCTCCTCGACCCCCGGTATAAGCATAAATTGCCTGAAATGTTACCAAATTCCCGCAAGTCGGAAAGGATGGAGCATTTTAAGAATAAATTAAAAACTATGCTTTACACAGCGTATAAGGGTGATGTCACAGCACCACGGGAATGTAACAGGGGAAGAGATGAAATTAATCCTTCTCCTCCCACGACCACGGCGGCAAGGACCGGGCGCTTTCCTGACGTCTTGTTGATGGAGAACATGCGTACCTTTTTAACTCCCATGCACCATCAGAGCCTTTCGGGATCCAGCCTTAGAGAAAGACTCAACCGACAGGTAGCAGACTACCTAGCTTTAACTGCGGATCTCGACACTATCAGGAGCGATGGACCCCTTGACTACTGGGTGTGCAGGCTGGACTTGTGGCCTGAGCTATTCCAATTTGCAACGGAACTTCTGGCCTGCCCCGCTTCAAGTGTCCTGTCCGAAAGGACTTTTAGTGCAGCAGGAGGTTTTGTCACTGAGAAGAGAAGTCGCCTAGGTCAAAAAAGCCTTGACTATCTCACTTTTATAAAAATGAATGAGGGCTGGATCCCGAAGGGACTGACATTGGGCGATACATTTGAATAAAAAAGTCCTGATGATGAGATGAGCTGGCTTGGGCTACAACTGGTACACAGGCTGGCCTTTTTTTTTTTGTTATAAAGCCGGAGGACTTGCTTGACTTATCCGCCAACAAGTAGTGTTCAAGCCACAAGCTTTTAGGGCATTTTTTAAATGTTTTACAAACATCGATTTTTCTGGCCGCTGCTACAGCAGTTGCTACAACAATACCCCAATTTTTCAGTCATTTGTACATTCCGAATTTTTCTGGCCTCTGCTGCAGCTCTGTGGGTACAAAACTCAAATAAAAAAAATAAGGCTCATAACACTAGTGATTAAACTGTTACGAATTTTACAACTTAACACACCACTCATATCTGGTGGACCATTAAATTGAACGCAAAATGCCACAAATTTGAAAGAGTAGGACCGACCAAGCATCTTTATCCATCTCTTGGTTGCTCTAAATTATCTCTGTGTTCCATCTATGCCATACCTGTACTCTATTGTGCAAAAGGGTGGCATATGTGGTGTTTCATGCTGTTGTGCCTGTTGCGGGTCGTGGCCCATGATATAAAAAGGCTGAAGGAGAACGACCTGTAATGGGTGCCCCATCCAGTTTTTAGAAAAATGTTCCTGGTTCCTCTCAATTATCTCTGGGTTTCTAAAATGGATGCCATACCTGTACTCGCTTTTGCAAAAGGATGGCATATGTGGTGGTGTTTCCTGCAGTTGTTTCTGTTGAGGGTGCTGGACCCTCTTATAAAAAAGCTGAAGGAGAACGACCTGGAGTGGGAGTCCAAGCATGGTTTTTGGGGCTATTTCACTTTTACAAACAATTATCTGTGGGTTTCACAAATCAATGCCATACCAGTACTCTATTGTTCCAAAGTATGCCATATGTTCTCTTTCCTGCTGGTATTTTGTTTGAGGGTCCTGGACCCTCTTATAAAAATGCCTAAGGAGAAAGAGGTGTACTGGGTGCCCACTCATTTTTTTTTCTATTTCAAATTTGACCAAAATTATCTCTGGGTTTGTAAAATTAATGCTGTACCTGTACTCTATTGTTCAAAAGGATGCCATACGTCCTCTTTCCTGCTGGTGTTTTTTTTGAGGGTCCAGGACCCTCTTATAAAAAGGCCTAAGGAGAAAGAGGTGTACTGGGTGTCCACTCATTTTTTTTTTCTATTTAACAATTGACCAAAATGATCTCTGGTTTTGTAAAATCAATGCTGTACCTGTACTCTATTGTTCAAAAGGATGCCATACGTCCTCTTTCCTGCTGGTGTTTTTTTGAGGGTCCAGGACCCTCTTATAAAAAGGCCTAAGGAGAAAGAGGTGTACTGGGTGTCCACTCATTTTTTTTTCTATTTAACAATTGACCAAAATGATCTCTGGTTTTGTAAAATCAATGCTGTACCTGTACTCTATTGTTCAAAAGGATGCCATACGTCCTCTTTCCTGCTGGTGTTTTTTTTGAGGGTCCAGGACCCTCTTATAAAAAGGCCTAAGGAGAAAGAGGTGTATTGGGTGTCCACTCATTTTTTTTTCTATTTAACAATTGACCAAAATGATCTCTGGTTTTGTAAAATCAATGCTGTACCTGTACTCTATTGTTCAAAAGGATGCCATACGTCCTCTTTCCTGCTGGTGTTTTTTTGAGGGTCCAGGACCCTCATAAAAAGGCCTAAGTAAGGAGAAAGAAGTGCACTGGGTGTCCATCGAATCATTTTTTTTATTCAAATTTCCATTTGCAAAAAATTATCTCTGTTTTTCTAAAATCAATGCCTTTCCTGTACTCTATTGTTCAAAAGGATGCCATATGTCCTCTTTCCTGCTGGTGTTTTGTTTGAGGGTCCTGGACCCTCTTATAAAAAGGCCTAAGGAGAAAGAATTGTACTGGGTGTCCATCCAATAGTTTTTTTTATTCAAATTCACGGTTGCAACAAATTATCTCCGGGTTTCTAAAATCAATGCCTTTCCTATAATCTTTTTTTCACAAAGGATGCCATATGTCCTCTTTCCTACTGCTGGTTTTGTTGAGTGTCCTGGAGCCTCTGCTAAAAAGGCCTAAGGATAAATAAGTGTACTGGGTGTCTATTCAATGTTTTTTTAGATTTCCCGGTTGTAACAAATTTTCTCTGTGTTTCTAAAATCAATGCCTTTCCTGTAATCTATTTTTCAAAAGGATGCCATATGTCCTCTCTCATGCTGTTGTTTCTGTTGAGGCTCCGGGACACTCTTATAAAAAGGGCTAAGGATAAAGAAGTGTACTGGGTGTCCAATCAATGTTTTTTTCTATTTCCCGGGTCATATAACTGATCTCTGTGTTTCTAAAATCAATGCCTTTCCTGTAATCTAATTTACAAAAGTATGCCATATGTCCTCTTTCCTGCTGCTGGTCTTGTTGAGGGTCCTGGAGCCTCTGCTAAAAAGGCCTAAGGATAAACCGCCGCTACTTACATTATCCCTATGTACCCCTAATCTGCTGCCCTAACATCGCCGACCCCTATATTATATTTATTAACCCCTAATCTGCCCCCCACAACGTCGCCTCCACCTGCCTACACTTATTAACCCCTAATCTGCCGAGCGGACCTGAGCGCTACTATAATAAAGTTATTAACCCCTAATCCGCCTCACTAACCCTATCATAAATAGTATTAACCCCTAATCTGCCCTCCCTAACATCGCCGACACCTAACTTCAATTATTAACCCCTAATCTGCCGACCGAATCTCGCCGCTATTCTAATAAATGTATTAACCCCTAAAGCTAAGTCTAACCCTAATACTAACACCCCCCTAAGTTAAATATAATTTAAATCTAACGAAATTAATTA
The DNA here is from genome assembly GCF_027579735.1 of Bombina bombina. Classification (NCBI taxonomy): domain Eukaryota; kingdom Metazoa; phylum Chordata; class Amphibia; order Anura; family Bombinatoridae; genus Bombina; species Bombina bombina. The sequence goes on along the minus strand of NC_069501.1, from coordinate 51,969,075 downwards.
ACTCTTATTAAATAAATTATTCCTATTTAAAGCTAAATACTTACCTGTAAAATAAATCCTAATATAGCTACAATATAAATTATAATTATATTATAGCTATTTTAGGATTTATATTTATTTTACAGGTAACTTTGTATTTATTTTAACCAGGTACAATAGCTATTAAATAGTTAAGAACTATTTAATAGCTAAAATAGTTAAATAATTACAAATTTACCTGTAAAAGAAATCCTAACCTAAGTTACAATTAAACCTAACACTACACTATCAATAAATTAATTAAATAAAATACCTACAATTACCTACAATTAACCTAACACTACACTATCAATAAATTAATTAAATACAATTGCTACAAATAAATACAATTAAATAAACTAGCTAAAGTACAAAAAATAAAAAAGAACTGTTACAAAAAATAAAAAAATATTTACAAACATAAGAAAAATATTACAACAATTTTAAACTAATTACACCTACTCTAAGCCCCCTAATAAAATAACAAAGCCCCCCAAAATAAAAAAATGCCCTACCCTATTCTAAATTACTAAAGTTCAAAGCTCTTTTACCTTACCAGCCCTGAACAGGGCCCTTTGCGGGGCATGCCCCAAGAAATACAGCTCTTTTGCCTGTAAAAAAGAACATACAATACCCAAGCCCCCCAACATTACAACCCACCACCCACATACCCCTAATCTAACCCAAACCCGCCTTAAATAAACCTAACACTAAGCCCCTGAAGATCATCCTACCTTGTCTTCACCATACCAGGTTCACCGATCGGTCCAGAAGAGCTCCTCCGATGTCCTGATCCAAGCCCAAGTGGGGGGCTGAAGAGGTCCATGATCCGGCTGAAGTCTTCATCCAAGCGGGGCAGAAGAGTTCTTCCATCCGATTGAAGTCTTCATCCAAGCGGCATCCATCCGGAGCGAAGCAGCAGCATCCTGAAGACCTCCACCGCGGAACATCCATCCTGGCCGACGACTGAACGACGAATGACGGTTCCTTTAAATGACGTCATCCAAGATGGCGTCCCTCGAATTCCGATTGGCTGATAGAATCCTATCAGCCAATCGGAATTAAGGTAGGAATATTCTGATTGGCTGATGGAATCAGCCAATCAGAATCAAGTTCAATCCGATTGGCTGATCCGATCAGTCAATCAGATTGAGCTCGCATTCTATTGGCTGATCGGAACAGCCAATAGAATGCGAGCTCAATCTGATTGGCTGATCGGATCAGCCAATCGGATTGAACTTGATTCTGATTGGTTGATTCCATCAGCCAATCAGAATATTCCTACCTTAATTCCGATTGGCTGATAGAATCCTATCAGCCAATCGGAATTCGAGGGACGCCATCTTGGATGACGTCATTTAAAGGAACCGTCATTCGTCGTTCAGTCGTCGGCCAGGATGGATGTTCCGCGGTGGAGGTCTTCAGGATGCTGCCGCTTCGCTCCGGATGGATGCTGCTTGGATGAAGACTTCAATCGGATGGAAGAACTCTTCTGCCCCGCTTGGATGAAGACTTCAGCCGGATCATGGACCTCTTCAGCCCCCCGCTTGGGCTTGGATCAGGACATCGGAGGAGCTCTTCTGGACCGATCTGTGAACCTGGTATGGTGAAGACAAGGTAGGATGATCTTCAGGGGCTTAGTGTTAGGTTTATTTAAGGGGGGTTTGGGTTAGATTAGGGGTATGTGGGTGGTGGGTTGTAATGTTGGGGGGCTTGGGTATTGTATGGGTTTTTTTACAGGCAAAAGAGCTGTATTTCTTGGGGCATGCCCCGCAAAGGGCCCTGTTCAGGGCTGGTAAGGTAAAAGAGCTTTGAACTTTAGTAATTTAGAATAGGGTAGGGCATTTTTTTTATTTTGGGGGGCTTTGTTATTTTATTAGGGGGCTTAGAGTAGGTGTAATTAGTTTAAAATTGTTGTAATATTTTTCTTATGTTTGTAAATATTTTTTTATTTTTTGTAACTTAGTTCTTTTTTATTTTTTGTACTTTAGCTAGTTTATTTAATTGTACAGGGAGTGCAGAATTATTAGGCAAGTTGTATTTTTGAGGATTAATTTTATTATTGAACAACAACCATGTTCTCAATGAACCCAAAAAACTCATTAATATCAAAGCTGAATAGTTTTGGAAGTAGTTTTTAGTTTGTTTTTAGTTATAGCTATTTTAGGGGGATATCTGTGTGTGCAGGTGACTATTGCTGTGCATAATTATTAGGCAACTTAACAAAAAACAAATATATACCCATTTCAATTATTTATTTTTACCAGTGAAACCAATATAACATCTCAACATTCACAAATATACATTTCTGACATTCAAAAACAAAACAAAAACAAATCAGTGACCAATATAGCCACCTTTCTTTGCAAGGACACTCAAAAGCCTGCCATCCATGGATTCTGTAAGTGTTTTGATCTGTTCACCATCAACATTGCATGCAGCAGCAACCACAGCCTTCCAGACACTGTTCAGAGAGGTGTACTGTTTTCCCTCCTTGTAAATCTCACATTTGATGATGGACCACAGGTTCTCAATGGGGTTCAGATCAGGTGAACAAGGAGGCCATGTCATTAGATTTTCTTCTTTTATACCCTTTCTTGCCAGCCACGCTGTGGAGTACTTGGACGCGTGTGATGGAGCATTGTCCTGCATGAAAATCATGTTTTTCTTGAAGGATGCAGACTTCTTCCTGTACCACTGCTTGAAGAAGGTGTCTTCCAGAAACTGGCAGTAGGACTGGGAGTTGAGCTTGACTCCATCCTCAACCCGAAAAGGCCCCACAAGCTCATCTTTGATGATGACAGCCCAAACCAGTACTCCACCTCCACCTTGCTGGCGTCTGAGTCGGACTGGAGCTCTCTGCCCTTTACCAATCCAGCCACGGGCCCATCCATCTGGCCCATCAAGACTCACTCTCATTTCATCAGTCCATAAAACCTTAGAGAAATCAGTCTTGAGATATTTCTTGGCCCAGTCTTGACATTTCAGCTTGTGTGTCTTGTTCAGTGGTGGTCATCTTTCAGCCTTTCTTACCTTGGCCATGTCTCTGAGTATTGCACACCTTGTGCTTTTGGGCACTCCAGTGATGTTGCAGCTCTGAAATATGGCCAAACTGGTGGCAAGTGGCATCTTGGCAGCTGCACGCTTGACTTTTCTCAGTTCATGGGCAGTTATTTTGCGCCTTGGTTTTTCCACACGCTTCTTGAGACACTGTTGACTATTTTGAATGAAACGCTTGATTGTTCGATGATCACGCTTCAGAAGCTTTGCAATTTTAAGAGTTCTGCATCCCTCTGCAAGATATCTCACTATTTTTTTACTTTTCTGAGCCTGTCAAGTCCTTCTTTTGACCCATTTTGCCAAAGGAAAGGAAGTTGCCTAATAATTATGCACACCTGATATAGGGTGTTGATGTCATTAGACCACACCCCTTCTCATTACAGAGATGCACATCACCTATAATGCTTAATTGGTAGTAGGCTTTCGAGCCTATACAGCTTGGAGTAAGACAACATGCATAAAGAGGATGATGTGGTCAAAATACTCATTTGCCTAATAATTCTGCACTCCCTGTATTTATTTGTAGTAATTGCATTTAATTAATTTATTGATAGTGTAGTGTTAGGTTAATTGTAGGTAATTGTAGGTAGTTTATTTAATTAATTTATTGATAGTCTAGTGTTAGGTTTATTTGTAACTTAGGTTAGGATTTCTTTTACAGGTAAATTTGTAATTATTTTAACTATTTTAGCTATTAAATAGTTCTTAACTATTTAATAGCTATTGTACCTGGTTAAAATAAATACAAAGTTACCTGTAAAATAAATATAAATCCTAAAATAGCTATAATAAAATTATAATTTATATTGTAGCTATATTAGGATTTATTTTACAGGTAAGTATTTAGCTTTAAATAGGAATAATTTATTTAATAAGAGTTAATTAATTTCGTTAGATTTAAATTATATTTAACTTAGGGGGGTGTTAGTATTAGGGTTAGACTTAGCTTTAGGGGTTAATACATTTATTAGAATAGCGGCGAGATTCGGTCGGCAGATTAGGGGTTAATAATTGAAGTTAGGTGTCGGCGATGTTAGGGAGGGCAGATTAGGGGTTAATACTATTTATGATAGGGTTAGTGAGGCGGATTAGGGGTTAATAACTTTATTATAGTAGCGCTCAGGTCCGCTCGGCAGATTAGGGGTTAATAAGTGTAGGCAGGTGGAGGCGACGTTGTGGGGGGCAGATTAGGGGTTAATAAATATAATATAGGGGTCGGCGGTGTTAGGGGCAGCAGATTAGGGGTACATAAGGATAACGTAGGTAGCGGCGCTTTGCGGTCGGCAGATTAGGGGTTAATTATTGTAGGTAGCTGGCTGCGACGTTGTGGGGGGCAGATTAAGGGTTAATAAATATAATATAGGGGTCGGCGGTGTTAGGGGCAGCAGATTAGGGGTACATAAGTATAACGTAGGTCGGCAGATTAGGGGTTAAAAAATTTTTTTCGAGTGTCGGCAATGTGGGGGGACCTCGGTTTAGCGGTACATAGGTAGTTTTTGGGTGTTAATGTACTTTAGAGCACTGTAGTTAAGAGCTTTATAAACCGGCGTTAGCCAGAAAGCTCTTAACTACTGACTTTTTTCCTGCGGCTGGAGTTTTGTCGTTAGATGTCTAACGCTCACTTCAGAAACGACTCTAAATACCGGAGTTAGAAAAATCCCATTGAAAAGATAGGATACGCAATTGACGTAAGGGGATCTGCGGTATGGAAAAGTCGCGGCTGAAAAGTGAGCATTAGACCCTATTTTGAGTGACTCCAAATACCGGCGGTAGCCTAAAACCAGCGTTAGGAGCCTCTAACGCTGGTTTTCACGGCTAACGCCAAACTCTAAATCTAGGCCTGGGTGTCTAATCCATTTTTTTTTAGATTTCACGGTTGCAACAAATTATCTCTGGGTTTCTCAAATCAATGCCTTAAATGTAATCTATTAGTCACAAGGATGCCATATGTCCTCTTTCCTTTTTTTTTTTTTCTCTGTTTATTTTAGAAAATGTAATGCACTTATAGGTTCACTAAGATTATGACTTTGCACACTGCCATTTTCCATGCAGCATTTTGACATGTCGTGTGATATGACTAGAAGATTGAAGAATGGTATGTTTTGAATCTGCTGAGCATAATAATAAAAAAATTTTTGATTTAACTTGAGTTATTAACTGAAGCATGACTTCAAGAGTCAGGTGTGGTCGTAGGTAGTGGTTGTTGTTAGCAGATTATTTTTATTGCAAATTGCAATTGCCACAGCGTGCATAAAATGTGCGTCACTAGTCCAAATCTTACCTTTTTTTTCATTCAGGATTAGTTTGGGGTCCGGCGCAATTTTGGAAACGCAAAAAACAGGTCTCCGTACCCGTTGATATAAGGGGTGACTACTAGTGCTTTTACCAGGCTCCTCTTGGATAGCCCCATAAAGTGTGACTATGAATCCCAAAAAGAAAATTAAATTAAGGTTGAAAACTAACTCCTAAGTAAATTGTAAGACCTGGAGCTCCTCAAACACACGTCCTACCGCAACAGCTATAGGCTCCGCCCACCCAAATCTTACCTTTTTAATGCCAATTGATATTGCCACAGCTGGAACAACAGTAAATAACATGTGCGTCACCACAGTCTCCGAAGCTGTTGTTGGATGTATACAAAAACACTGATAAAGTATTCCTTTCGGGGCGCAAAGAGATGGCTACCGGAACACTCCAGGATCTTCCCAAGACTAAGAGTCTCTGTCTTGTGTTTCTGGTGATGTTGGAGACATCTGGGTAGTGTACAGGGAGGGCAAAAATCCTCTCCATCTCTGTGCACCACAGGACAGGACGTCCTTGTCATCCATAAGCACATGAAATTGCTGGCATTTTCGTTGCTTCCAGAAGTTCAGTTTTTGTGGTGATAGTACATAATTAAATAAACTTTGGTTTCCTACCATACTCAAGACAATCTTGTAGTTCAAGATTCGGACTTGCTGTGGGAAACAGTGGCCTGTCCATACCAGGAAGATGATTTAGACAGAAGTAACGGGCTCTGATTGCAGGTGACACATGTTTATGTCAATCATCAAAGGGGTTGCGTGCAGAATATGGCTGATGGCCCCTTATTCACATGTTTGTCCAGAGCCACAACATTTGCAAACAGCCAGAAGAAAGGTCGGTTCTCACCAGCCTTAAGTTGAGCTTCATTTACCAAATGATGATATTCAAAAAAATAGACAAACAGTGGCTTAAATAACACATTTGCAATATGGATTCACCAGAACAAGGTCATTGCAAGTACTAAGTTCCCACGATAACAAAATTAAAATGCCACAACTACGCAATCTTCACCTTCAGATTATTATTGTCACACTCCATTGTACTCCTATGCCCAGCTCCCTGCTCTTGTTTTTGTTGAGGGTCCTGGAGCCTCTGCTGAAAAGGCCTATGGATAATGAAGTGTACTGGGTGTCTGTTCAATGTTTTTTTTTATTTCCCGGTTGCAACTAATTATCTCAGTGTTTCTAAAATCAATGCCTTTCCTGTAATCTATTATTCAAAAGGATGACATATGTCCTCTCATGCTGTTGTTTCGGTTGAGGCTCCGGGACCCTCATATTAAAAAGGCCTGAGGATAAATAAGTGTAACGGGTGTCTAATCAATGTTTTTTTCTATTTCCCGGTTGCAAATAATGATCTGTGGGTTTCTAAAATCAATGGCTTTCTTGTAATCTATTATTCAAAAGGATGACATATGTCCTCTTTCATGCTGTTGTTTCGGTTGAGGCTCCGGGACCCTCGTATTAAAAAAGGCCTGAGGATAAATAAGTGTAACGGGTGTCTAATCAATGTTTTTTTCTATTGCACGGTTGCAAATAATGATCTGTGGGTTTCTAAAATCAATACCTTTACTGTAATCTATTATTTAAAAGGATGACATATGTCCTCTTTCATGCTGTTGTTTCGGTTGAGGCTCCGGGACCCTCTTATTAAAAAGGCCTGAGGATAAATAAGTGTACTGGGTGTCTAATCAATGTTTTTTTTCTATTTCCCTGCTCTTATTAAAAAGGCCTGAGGAAAAATAAGTGTACTGGGTGTCTAATCAATGTTTTTTTCTATTTCACGGTTGCAAATAATGATGTGTGGGTTTCTAAAATCAATGCCTTTCCTGTAAGATATTATTCAAAAGGATGACATATGTCCTCTTTCATGCTGTTGTTTCGGTTGAGGCTCCGGGACCCTCTAATTAAAAAGGCCTGAGGATAAATATGTGTAACGGGTGTCTAATCAATGTTTTTTTCTATTTCCCGGTTGCAAATAATGATCTGTGGGTTTCTAAAATCTATGCCTTTCCTGTAATCTATTATTCAAAAGGATGACATATGTCCTCTTTCATGCTGTTGTTTTGGTTGAGGCTCCGGGACCCTCGTATTAAAAAGGCCTGAGGATAAATAAGTGTAACGGGTGACTAATCAATGTTTTTTTCTATTTCCTGGGTCATATAAATGATCTATGGGATTCTAAAATCAATGCCTTTCCTGTAATCTATTATTCAAAAGGATGACATATCTCCTCTTTCATGCTGTTGTTTTGGTTGAGGCTCCGGGACCCTCTTATTAAAAATGCCTGAGGATAAATAAGTGTAACGGGTGTCTAATGAATGTTTTTTTCTATTTCAAGGGTCATATAAATGATCTCTGTGATTCTAAAATCAATGCCTTTCCTGTAATCTATTATTCAAAAGGATGACATATCTCCTCTTTCATGATGTTATTTTTGTTGGGGGTCCGGAACACTATTCTAAAAAGGCAGAAGGAGAATGACCTGTACTGTACTGGGTGTCCAATCATGCTTTTGTTTTCTATTTCACGGTTTATAATAAATATCGCCGTGTAACTAAAATCAATGCCATACCTGTACTCGGTTGTTCAAAAGGATGGCATATGTGGTGTTTCATTCTGTTGTGGTTGTTGAGGGTCGTGGCCATGGGACAGCGTATAAAACGATGAAGGAGAACAACCTGTACAGCCTTGTTCCTCTTTTTAGGCAGGCCAGCTCTTTGCATACATGCCCACAGACTATGTAACGCATGCCTCTTTTAGGGAGAGGTGCAGCCATAATGCAGGGTCAGAAACTCTGCCTGCAACTGTTATATTCGATTTTGCAAAAGGAAGTAAGCTTACCATGGTTCCCTGCACGCACGTATTGTTGTTATATTTTGGTGAGGGTAATCATGATGGCCATGCAGACCACCACCACTGAGAGTCCTGGAAGTAACAGGGATGAGATGAAAGAGCTAAGAATAGTAGAACTTGAAACAACAGAGTTAGCCATGGGTGTTAGTGCAAAACCGCTTGGCTTTTTTTTGGCTTTGGGTGCGGCTATTCATGCAGGCCATATAGAGCTGCCACCATTCGGTGTCGTATCAGCTATTAAACTAATAAGAACAGTACTACCAAAATACACCCAATGAAGGGCCTTAGGAAGACTGAGCCAAGGTTGGATTGTAGTATTTGGTTAGGCTAATCATGATGGCCATGTAGACCACCACCGAGAGTCCTGGAAGTAACAGGGATGAGATGAAAGAGCTAAGAATAGTAGAACTTGAAACAACAGAGTTAGCCATGGGTGTTAGTGCAAAACCGCTTGGCTTTTTTTTGGCTTTGGGTGCGGCTATTCATGCAGGCCATATAGAGCTGCCACCATTCGGTGTCATATCAGCTATTAAACTAATAAGAACAGTACTACCAAAATACAGCCAATGAAGGGCCTTAGGAAGACTGAGCCAAGGTTGGATTGTAGTATTTGGTTAGGCTAATCATGATGGCCATGTAGACCACCACGAGAGTCCTGGAAGTAACAGGGATGAGATGAAAGAGCTAAGAATAGTAGAACTTGAAACAACAGAGTTAGCCATGGGTGTTAGTGCAAAACCGCTTGGCTTTTTTTTGGCTTTGGGTGCGGCTATTCATGCAGGCCATATAGAGCTGCCACCATTCGGTGTCGTATCAGCTATTAAACTAATAAGAACAGTACTACCAAAATACAACCAATGAAGGGCCTTAGGAAGACTGAGCCAAGGTTGGATTGTAGTATTTGGTTAGGCTAATCATGATGGCCATGTAGACCACCACCGAGAGTCCTGGAAGTAACAGGGATTAGATGAAAGAGCTAAGAATAGTAGAACTTGAAACAACAGAGTTAGCCATGGGTGTTAGTGCAAAACCGCTTGGCTTTTTTTTGGCTTTGGGTGCGGCTATTCATGCAGGCCATATAGAGCTGCCACCATTCGGTGTCGTATCAGCTATTAAACTAATAAGAACAGTACTACCAAAATACACCCAATGAAGGGCCTTAGGAAGACTGAGCCAAGGTTGGATTGTAGTATTTGGTTAGGCTAATCATGAAGGCCATGTAGACCACCACCGAGAGTCCTGGAAGTAACAGGGATGATGAGATGAAAGTGCTAAGAATAGTACTACTTGAAACAACAGAGTTAGCCATGGGTGGTAATCCAAGACCGCTTGGATTTATTTTTGTATTGGGTGCGGCTAATCATGCAGGCCATATAGAGCTGCCACCATTCGGTGTTGTATCAGCTATAAAAATAATAAGAACTGTACTATCAAAATACAGACAATGAAGGGCCTATGAAGACTGATCAAAGGTTGGATTGTAGTATTTTGTTCGGCTAATCATGATGGCCATGTAGACCACCCGTAACAGGGATGAAAGTGCTAAGAATAGTACTAATTGAAACATCCGAGTTAGCCATGGGTGTTAGTCTAAGACCACTCAGCTTTTTTTTGGGTTTGGGTGCAGCTAATCATGAAGGCCAGATAGACCTGCCACCATTTGGTGTTGTAACAGGTATTAAACTGCAAAGAACAGTACTACTTAACACAACCGACTTACCATGGGTCCCAGAGCATATGTTTGGTTGTTATATTTTGTAAGGGTAATCATGCAGGCCATATAGACCTCCACTAATAGGGTGAGTATGAGTAACAGCTATTAAAATGCGAAGGACATTACTAATTAACACAACATAGTTACCATGGGTCGCATACCAAGAGCAGATGTCTTATTATATTTTGTATGGGTAATCATCCAGGCCGTATAGACCTCACCAAATAGGGGGAGTTACAGAGATTAAAGTGCTAAGAATGGTAGTACTTAAAACACAACCTAGTTAAAATAGGTAGCAGACCGCATGTCTTATTATTATAATTTTTCAGGGTAATCTGGCAGGCCATATAGAACACCCCTGATAGGGGGGGGGGAACAGGGATTAAAATGCTAAGAAAAGTACTAATTAACACAAGCTAGTTGGGTCCAAGAACGCATGTTTAATTATTAGACTTTATTAGGGTAATTATATATCTAACAAATATATCTATTTCTCTTCTATCGATTCTATCTAACTATCAATCTATGTATATCTATCTATCCTATCTATCAATCTATCTTCTGTCCGGGATGTTTTGAGACAGCCACTTTGGGAATGTTAGTTGATTTAGACCCATTATGGCTTAAAAGCAGACTCTGCATAAACTAAGTAATTTTCCATGGGAGTTTTGCCAGGGATCCCCCTCCAGCATGCGACAGTCCAGGTGTTAGTATCCTTGAAACAACTTTTCCATCACTATTGTGGCCAGAAAGAGTCCTTGTAGGTTTTAAAGTTCGCCTGCCTATTGAATTCAATGGCGGGTTCGCGAACAATACCGGAAGTTCGAGTCCGCCGTTCGCGAACCGAAAATTTTAGGTTCGCGACATCACTACCTATCGGCTAGATTATGAGTCTTGCATTAGGCTTAAAAAGCAGCGTTGGCTGGTCCCAACACTGCTTTTTAATGCCCGCTGGTATTACGAGTCTTGCAGGTACAGGTGTACCGCTCACTTTTTTGGCCAGACTCGGAAATACCGCAAATCCACTTACGTCAATTGCGTATCCTATATTTTCAATGGGACTTTCATAGCGCCGGTATTATGAGTTTGACAAAAAGTGAGCGATAGACCCTCTCCTGTCAAGCCTAGTACCGCATTTAAAAGTCAGTAGTTAAGAGTTTTACACTACAACGCCGTAGCATAAAACTCTTAACTTAAGTGCTAAAAAGTACACTAACACCCATAAACTACCTAGTAACCCCTAAACCGAGGCCCTCCCACATCGAATACACTAAAAATAAATATTTTAACCCCTAATCTGCCGAACTGGACATTGCTGCAACTATAATAAATATATTAACCCCTAAACCGCCACACTCCCGCATCGCAAACACTATTTAAATATTATTAACCCCTAATCTGCCAGCCTTAGCTAACATCGCCGCAACCTACCTACATTTATTAACCCCTAATCTGCCGCCCCCAACGTCGACACCACTATAATAAAGTTATTAACCCCTAAACCTAAGTCTAACCCTAACCCCACCTAACTTAAATATAATTTAAATAAATCTAAATAAAATTACTACAATTAACTAAATTATTCCTATTTAAAACTAAATACTTACCTATAAAATAAACCCTAAGCTAGCTACAATATAACTAATAGTTACATTGTATCTAGCTTAGGGTTTATTTTTATTTTACAGGGAACTTTGTATTTATTTTAACTAGGTACAATAGTTATTAAATAGTTATTAACTATTTAATAACTACCTAGTTAAAATAAAGACAAATTTACCTGTAAAATAAAACCTAACCTAAGTTACAATTACACCGAACACTACACTATAATTAAATTAATTTCCTAAATTAAATACAATTAATTAAATAAAATTATCTAAAGTAAGAAAAAAACCCACTAAATTACAGAAAATAATAAAGAAATTACAAGATTTTTAAACTAATTACACCTAATCTAATCCCCCTAACAAAATAAAAAAGCCCCCGAAATAAAAAAAGCCCTACCCTACACTAAATTACAAATAGCCCTTAAAAGGGCCTTTTGCAGGGCATTTCCCCCAAAGTAATCAGCTCTTTTACCTGAAAAAAATTACAATCCCCCCCAACATTAAAACCCACCACCCACACAACCAACCCTACTCTAAAACCCACCCAATCCCCCCTTAAAAAAACCTAACACTAACCCCCTGAACATCACCTTACCGGGAGGCGTCTTTACTTAACCGGACTGAAGTCCTCAACAAAGCTGGGAGAAGTCTTCATCCAAGCCAGGCGAAGTGGTCCTCCAGATGGGCAGAAGTCTTCATCCAGACGGCATCTTCTATCTTCATCCATCCAGTGCGGAGCGGGTCCATCTTCAAGACATCCGACGCAGAGCATCCTCTTCTTCCGACGGCTAAACACAGAATGAAGGTTCCTCTAAATGATGTCATCCAAGATGGCGTCCCTTCAATTCCGATTGGCTGATAGAATTCTATCAGCCAATCAGAATTAAGGTAAAAAAAATCCTATTGGCTGATGCAATCAGCCAATAGGATTGAAGTTCAATCCTATTGGCTGATCCAATCAGCCAATAGGATTGAGCTGGCATTTTATTAGCTGTTCCAATTAGCCAATAGAATGCCAGTTCAATCCTATTGGCTTATTGCATCAGCCAATAGGATTTTTTCTACATTAATTCCAATAGGCTTTTTTAAAAGGGGGATTGGGTGGGTTTTAGAGTAGGGTTAGTTGTGTGGGTGGTGGGTTTTAATGTTGGGGGGGGAATTGTAATTTTTTTCAGGTAAAAGAGCTGATTACTTTGGGGAAATGCCCCGCAAAAGGCCATTTTAAGGACTATTTGTAATTTAGTGTAGGGTAGGGCTTTTTTTATTTTGGGGGGGGGGAATAGATTAGGTGTAATTAGTTTAAAAATCTTGTAATTTCTTTATTATTTTCTGTAATTTAGTGTTTGTTTTTTTTGTATTTTAGATAATTTTATTTAATTGTAATTAATTGTATTTAATTTAGGTAATTAATTTAATTGTAGTGTAGTGTTCTATGTAATTGTAATTTAGGTTAGGTTTTATTTTACAGGTAAATTTGTCTTTATTTTAACTAGCAAGTTATTAAATAGTTAATAACTATTTAATAACTATTGTACCTTGTTAAAATAACTACAAAGTTGCCTGTAAAATAAAAATAAACCCTAAGCTAGCTACAATGTAACTATTAGTTATATTGTAGCTAGTTTATGGTTTATTTTATAGGTAAGTATTTAGTTTTAAATAGGAATAATTTAGTTAATTGTAGTAATTTCATTTAGATTTATTTAAATTATATTTAAGTTAGGGGGGTTAGGGTTAGTCTTAGGTTTAGGGGTTAATAACTTTATTATAGTGGTGGCGACATTGGAGGCGGCAGATTAGGGGTTAATAAATGTAGTTAGGTTGCGGCGACATTGGGGGCGGCAGATTAGGGGTTAATAAATATAATGTGGGTGATGTCAGGGGCGGCAGATTAGGGGTTAATAAGTGTAAGATTAATGGTGTTTAGACTCGGGGTTCATGTTAGCGTGTTAGGTGTAAACATAACTTTTGTTTCCCCATAGGAATCAATGGGGCTGCGTTAGGAGCTTTATGCTGCTTTTTTGCAGGTGTTAGGTTTTTTTTCAGCCGACTCTCCCCCATTGATTCCTATGGGGAAATCGTGCACAAGCACGTTTTGCCAGCTCACCACTACCGTAAGCAGCGCTGGTATTGAGGTGAGATGTGGAGCAAAATTTTGCTCTACGATCACTTTTTGGCGGTTAACGCCGGGTTTGTATAAACCTGTAATACCAGCGTTGTCTGTAAGTGAGCGGTGAGCATAAACTGCTCGTTAGCACCGCATAGCCTCTAACGCCAAACTTGTAACCTAGGCATTTGTTATTTGCTGCTCCTGAGCTTACCTATATAAAACTTTCAGCAAAGGATAACAAGAGACTGAGCAAATTAAATAATAGAAGTAAATTGGAAAGTTGTTTAAAATTGTATTCTCTATCTAAATCATGAAAGAAAAATTTTGGGTTTCATGTTCCTTTAAAGTCCTTTTACAATAGAATGTGACTACTGAGGACATTTTGAGGTAAAATATATTTGTTTTTTACATAGAGATGTCCATGGGATATTTTATAATCAGCTTTTTATAGACATGTAGCATAACTTTAAGTGAGTTAGCATATGGGTGACATTTCCCTTTAAAGAGGACATGAAACACAATTTTTTTTCTCTCATGATTTAGACAGAACAACTTTCCAAAGTACTTCTATTATGCACTACTGGGGGCAAGCAACACACCAGGCCACCAATCAGCAGCTAGCTCCTAGTAGTGTATTTATGCTCTACTTAGGTATGCTTTTCAACAAAGGATACCTAGAAATGAAGCAAATTAGGTAACAGAAGTAAATTGGAAACTTGCTTAAAGCTGCACAGTCATGAAAGTTTAATTTTAAATTTACTGCCCCTTTAACATTGGACTGATTAAACAAATATACTGCATAAACTGCTTCACCAATCTTTATGGAAACTGGCCTGCAGATAGATGCTATTTTATAGTAGATATTTTTTGTTGGTTTAGTTTAAAAAACAATGAGCAAAGGTTGCTGATATATGACACTTGTTTTCATATATTTGAGCATGCTCAATAGAACAAAACAGCTGGAAAAAACATGAACACATTGGGGCCTATTTATCAAGCCGTCAACCGCAAATACGCTGGAATTCCGCAGCGTATTTGTGGAGAGCTTGATTCGCCTTAGTTATAAAAGCCTACAGACCGGCAAAAGTAGAATTTTGTGACGTAACATACGATCCGCCGGTCTCAGTCCGACACAGATCGATGCTTACGTCACTACAGATGTTCCGAATGCAAATTCTGCAGTATCTGACTACTTTTGGAAGTTATCAAATAACTACCACGTACCCTCGCAGCGGATGCCATAGGAATCAATGGGAGTCTTAAAGCAGCGAAAGCTTATGTTCACTGCTGCTCGATATCCCATTGATTCCTATGGGAGAATAAAAGTTACGTTTACACCTAACACCCTAACATGTACCCCGAGTCTAAACACCCCTAATCTCCTGCCCCCGACACTGCTGCCACCTAAATAAATGATATTAACCCCTAAACCGCCGCTCCCGGAGCCCAACGCCACCTACATTATACTTCTTAACTCCTTCTTAACTCCTAATCTGCCACCACCACCTACATAAAGTTATTAACCCCTATCCTGCCGCTCCTGGAGCCCACCGCAACTGAATAAATGTATTAACCCCTAAACCGCCAGCCCCCCACATCGCCATAAACTAAATTAACCTATTAATCCCTAAACCTAACAACCCGTTAACTTTATATTAAATATTAACTCATTCATATCTTATAATAAATTTAAACTTACCTTGAAAATTAAATAAAACTATATTAAACTAATAATTAAACTATTCTAACTATTATACTAAAATTACATTAAACTATATTAAACTATTAATTAACCTACCCTAACTGTTATAATAAAATTACATAAAACTACAAATTAAAATAACTATATTATATATTTAAACACCTAACCCTACTCAAATAATTTAATTCTACACTAAAAAATTACAATGTTACAAAAAATTAACTACGTTACAAAAAATAACAAACACTAAGTTACACAAAAAAATAAACACTAAGCTACAAAAAATAAAAAAGAAATTATCAAAGCTTTAAACTAATTACACCTAATCTAAGGACCCTATGAAAATTAAAAAGCCCCCCAAAATAAAAAAAAACCTAGCCTACAATAAACTGCCAATGGCCCTTTAAAGGGCCTTTTGCGGGGCATTGCCCCAAAGAAATCAGCTCTTTTACCTGTAAAAAAAAATACAAACAATCCCCCAAAGTAATACCCACCACCCATACAACCAAACTCCCCAAATAAAATCCTATCTAAATAAACCTAAGCTCCCCATTGCCCTGAAAAGAGCATTTGGATGGGCATTGCCCTGAAAAGGGCATTTAGCTCTTTTACATTGCCCAAAACCCTAAGCTAAAAATAAAACCCACCCAATAAACCCTTAAAAAAAAACTAACACTAACCCCCGACGATCCACTTACAGTTTTTGAAGACTGGACATCCATCCTCATCCAGGCGGCAGAAGTCTTCATCCAAGCGGGTAGAAGTCCTCATCGAAGCCAGCAGAAGTCTTCATCCAAGCGGGCAGAAGTCTTCATCCAGACGGCATCTTCTATCTTCATCCATCCGGCACGGAGCGGGTCCATCTTTAAGACATCCGGCGTGGAGCATCCTCTTCTTCCGACGTCTGTTGAAGAATGAAGTTTCCCTTTAAATGACATCATTCCGATTGGCTGATAGAATTCTATCAGCCAATAGGAATTAAGGGGGTAAAAATCCTATTGGCTCCGCTCCAGATGGATGAAGATAGAAGATGCCGTCTGGAGAAAGACTTCTCCCTGCTTGGATGAAGACTTCTCCTGGCTTCGATGAGGACTTCTGCCCACTTGGATGAAGACTTCTGCCGTCTGGATGAGGTTGGATGTCCGGTCTTCAAAAACTGTAAGTGGATCATCGGGGATTAGTGTTAGGTTTTTTAAGGGTTTATTGGGTGGGTTTTATTTTTAGCTTAGGGTTTTGGGCAATGTAAAAGAGCTAAATACCCTTTTAAGGGCAATGCCCATCCAAATGCCCTTTTCAGGGCAATGGTTAGCTTAGGTTTATTTAGACAGGATTTTATTTGGGGGATTTGGTTGTGTGGGTGGTGGGTTTTACTGTTGGGGGGTGTTTGTATTTTTTCTTACAGGTAAAAGAGCTGATTTCTTTGGGGCAATGCCCCGCAAAAGGCCCTTTGAAGGGCCATTAGCAGCTTAGTGTAGGCTAGAGTTTTTTTTATTTTGGGGGGGGCTTTTTTAATTTGATAGGGCTATTAGATTAGAAGTAATTCGTTTTTATTTTTGATAATATTTTTTTTTATTGTGTAATTTAGTGTATTATTTTTTGTAATTTAGAAAAATATATTTTGTTAATTTAATTAATTTTATTTTATTGTAATGTTAGGTGTTAGTGTAACTCAGGTTAGGTTTTATTTTACAGGTAACTTTGTATTTATTTTAACTAGGTAGCTAGTAAATAGTTAATAACTATTTACTAACTTGTCTACCTAGTTAAAATAAATACAAACTTACCTGTGAAATAAAAATAAAACCTATATACAATGTAACTATTAGTTATTTTGTAGCTAGTTTAGGTTTTATTTTATAGGTAAGTATTTAGTTTTAAATAGGAATTATTTAGTTATTAATAGTAGGTTTTATTTAGATTTATTTTAATTATATTTAAGTTATGGGATGTTAGGGTTAGGTTTAGGGGTTAATAGGTTTATTATGGCGGCGGAGTGGGCGGATGGCAGATTAAGGGTTAATTGTTTTAAATAGTGTTATTTATGCGGGAGGGTGCCGGTTTAGGGGTTATTAATTTTATTGTAGTGACGACGATGACGGGGAGCGGTGGAATAGGGGTTAATAAATATTTTAAGTGGTGGCGATGTCCGGAGCGGCAGGTTAGGGGTTAATAAACTTATTTTAGTGTGTGCAATGCGGGAGGGCCTCGGTTTAGGGGTTAATAGGTAGTTTATGGGTGTTAGTGTACTTTGTGACAGTTTAGTTATGAGTTTTATGCTACATCTTTGTAACGTAAAACTCATAACTACTGACTTTAGATGGCGGTACGAACTTGTCGGTATAGGGTGTACTGCTCACTTTTTGGCCTCCCAGGCAAAACTCATAATACCGGCGCTATGGAAGTCCCATTGAAAAAGGACTTTAAAAAAGTGCGGTACTGAAGTTTCTATACTTGCAAGACTTGTAATAGCAGCGGTAGGGAAAAAGCAGCGTTATGAAGCATAACGCTGCTTTTTCAACGCCAGACTCATAATCTAGCTGACAGAGAATAAAAAGGGAAACGTTTAAACAAATATACACATTAACACATGGGGGCCTATGTATCAAAGGTCTTGTGGACCTGATCCGACCGCAAGGTCTGCAAGACCTTGCTGAATGCGGACAGCAATACGCTCTCCGTATTCAGCATTGCACCAGCAGCTTACAAGAGCTGCTGGTGCAACACTGTCCCCTGTAGACTCGCGGCCAATGGTCCCCCAGCAGAGAGGTGTCAATCAAGCAGATCATACTTGATCGTGTTGAATTGTGGTGATTCCTGTCCGCCTGCTCTGAGCAGGCGGACAGGGTTATGGAGCAGTAGTCTTTAGACCGCTGCTTCATAACTGCTGTTTCTGGCGACTCTGAAGACTCGCCAGAAACACGGGCCCACAAGCTCCATACGGAGCTTGATAAATGGGCCTAATGGTAATAAAAGTAAAAGAAATAAATACAAGTCAATGCAGCTAAATAAAAATTTGTTAAGAGAAATTAGGAAAAAGCATAGGGCATTTAAATTATTTAGAGAAAATAGTACAGACTCAACATTCCAAATATATAAGGAATGTAAGAAAAGCAATCAAAGTAGTCAAAATTTAAAATGAAAGATTAATTGTAAATTAGTCAAATCTTTATAGATTTTTAAGTAAATCGATTGCAACAAATCTAAGAAGGGAAATATAGGTACATTAAAATGTGCGAAGGCTAGAATAATATGCAGTGACAGAGAGGAACCAATGGGAGATACATTGAAGCAAACTAAAACACACAAGCCCATACCATTAACTGGGCTATCACTAGAGGATATCAGGAAAAAAAACTGGATAATGTTAAGGTAAATAAAACTCCAGGTCCAGATGTTATACACCCAAGTATTTTAAACGAACTTGCACTGTTTTATCCAAACCTCTACTCTTAATTATCAGTCATTATCTTAAGGCATAGTACCCCAGGACTGGCATAAAGATTATGTGGGGTTAGTTTTTAAAAAGGGAAGCAGAGCTGATCTAGGAAGCTATAGACTTTCATGTAAACAAGATTTTATAGTGTAGTAGCTTTGAGTGCAGTGAGTACCTTTAACTGTTTTTGGTAGGATGTATATATAAGCATGGGTAGGGTTGCCATCTTTTCTGGAAAACAATATGGGCCAGAAATTCTGTATCCCAAAGAGCTTCATTACTTTCTGTGGAACGCCTCTATCATATCTCTTCCAGCTTCTACCTTTTTTCTTATATAATTCAGTGAGTTCAGACCCTCTTAAGTCTGTACTATAATTTCTCTCTGAACTAGAGAATCTTTGCTTAGCGGGCTCATAAAAAGTAATGAAGCTCTCTGGGAAACTAAAGCTGTCAGTTTTTAAGTTTTATTTTAAAAGAAGAATTACAAAGTGCAATGTAATTTGTAAAAGATACACACAATTTGTTAAAGTTGCACAGAAACTGTGAAAGCATAATCAGAATTCTTAAAATCACAATCCTAAATACCACGCTGTATACAAAAAAATACAAAATAAGAAGTGCAAAGTTTAAATGTAATAAAGCTTAATCTGAAGTGTAAACTGATTTAAAATATAAAGCACAAAGTGTAAATGCAACATAACTGTCATGTTAAGCAGAGCTATATTGAACAGTGTATCTCCTTAACATACAGAAAAGCAGTGAACGCTCCTTGGAGAAATATAGCACAATCTGCTGTTTAAGAATTTCAATAGGGATCTTTCAGTGCTGGAGGTTTATTTTAGATTATCTCACCTGAGCAAAGAGTTTTAGATCTTCAGGCCCCAATTGCCAAGGACAATGTTACCTCTAATTTTTTGAGCACTGTGCGCAAAAAAAAATGACCTGTGCAATTTTTGGGCAAGTTAGCAAAAAGTGTGCACGCTTTACTCGAGTGTATTTAAACTTAAACATGTTGTAAACGTAATAACACACACAAACTTGCACATTCACGCTCACACTCTCTTTCACACACTCTCTCCCTCACATTCTCAAACACACACACACTCTCTCAAACACACATTCCCACACACAGACACTCTCCCTCACACATCCACTCACATAGACACTCTCCCTCACACACACTCACACAGACACTCTCCCTTACACACATACTCACACAGACACTCTCCCTCACACACATACTCAAACAGACACTCTCCCTTACACACACACTCACACACACAGACACTCTCCCTCCCACATCCACTCACATAGACACTCTCCCTCAAACAGACACTCTCCCTCACACACACTCACACAGACACTCTCCCTCACACACATATTCACACAGACACTCTCCCTCACACACACACTCACACAGTCACTCTCCCTTAAACAGACACTCTCCTCAAACACTCACAGGCACTAACCCTCATACAACAAACACTTTCCCTCACATACTCACAAGACACTTTGACTCTCCTTATTACTTTCTCACAAACATTCTCCCTCACACACACACTCTCCCTCACATTCTCAAACACACATACACTCTCTCACACACGCACTCATTTACACACACACTCTCCCTCACATTTTCACACCCTCCCTCACACACACTCTCTACTTCACAATCTCTCTTTCACACATTCCCTCTCACACTCTCTCACACCCTCAAACACAAAAAACACTCACATACCTTCCCTCATATGCACTTTCCCTCAAACTCTCTCACTTACACACCCTCTCCCCTCACACACTTTCAAACACACACACAAACACACTCCCTCACACTCTCTCACACATGGGGGGATATTTATCAAGCCATCAACCACAAAAACGTTGGAATTCCAAAGTGTAATTGTGGCGAGCTTGATCCGCCCTAGTTATCAAAGCCTACAGACCGGCAAAATTTGAAATCTGTGACGTAACATATGATCTACCGGTCTTAATCTGACACAGATTGATGCTTACGTCATTACAGATGTACCGAATACACATTCGGCACTATTTGACACTTTTTCAAAGTTATCAAATAGTTAACCAGTACGCTCGCGGCTATTCCGGCCCAGCGTACCTGGTTTTCAATCTGCCACCCTGGAGGCTGCAGATGCCATAGGAATCAATCAAAGCTTATGTTTGATGCTGCCAGATATCGCAATGATTTATATGGTAGAAAACCAGTTACGTTTACACCGCAACCAACATAAAATTTGAACCCCTATTCCCCCCGCTCCCCGACACCGCCACAACTAAATAAATGTATTAACCCCTATCCCGCCGCTCCCGGACCCTGTTGCCACCTAAATAAAGTTATTAACCCCTATCCTGCCGCTCCCGGACCCGCTGCCACTAAATAAACGTATTAACCCCTAAACCTCTGGCCTCCCACATTACTGCCATTAACTTAACCTATTAACCTCTAAACCGCCAGCCCCCAACATTGCCATAAACTAAAATAAGCTATTAACCCCTAAACCTAACAATCCACTAACTTTATATTAAAATAACAACATCCATATCTTATAATAAATTAAAACGTACCTGTAGAATTAAAATAAACTATATTAAACTATTAATTAACCTACCCTAACTATTATACTAAAATTACATTAAACTACCAATTAAATTAAATATCGGCCAGATTACGAGTTTTGCGATATGAGCGGCTCGGTAATAACTTGCAAGTTATTTCCACCGCTCACCTTTAATAGCGCTGCTATTACAAGTTTTCAAAAAACCTGCGTTAGCGGGCAATATGGCAGCGTTGAGCTCCATACCGCACACAAATACCAGCGCTGCTTTGAGCTGGTTTTACGTGCTCGTGCACGATTTCCCCATAGACATCAATGGGGAGAGCCGGCTAAATAAAAGTCTAACACCTGCAATAAAGGAGCGTTATGCTCCGTAACGCAGCCCCATTGATTCCTATGGGGAAAGAAAATGTATGTTTAAACCTAACACCCTAACATAAACCCCGAGTCTAAACACCCCTAATCTGCTGCCCCTGACATCGCCGACACCTACATTACACTTATTAACTCCTAATCTGCCGCCACCGACATCGCCGACATCTACATTACAGTTATTAACCCCTAAACCTCTGGCCTCCCACATCTCTAACACTAAATAAATATATTAACCCCTAAACCTAACCCTAAGTCTAACCCTAACCCTAATTTTAATATAATTAAAATAAATCTAAATAAAACTTACTATTATTACCTAAATAATACCTATTTAAAACTAAAAACTTACCTATAAAATAAACCCTAAGGTAGCTATAATATAACTAATAGTTACATTGTAGCTATCTTAGGTTTTATTTTTACTTCACAGCTAAGTTTGTATTTATTTTAACTAGGTAGACTAGTTAGTAAATAGTTATTAACTATTTACTAACTACCTAGTTAAAATAAATACAAATTTACCTGTGAAATAAAACCTAACCTACCTCACAAATAATCAAATATTTAAACTAATTACACAGAATCTAATAGCCCTATCAAAATAAAAAAGCCCCCCCCCCAATAAAAAAAACCCTAGCCTAAACTAAACTGCCAATGGCCCTTAAAAGGGCCTTTTGCGGGGCATTGCCCCAAAGAAATCAGCTCTTTTACCTGTAAAATAAAAAAATACAAACAATCCCCCAACAGGCATTTAGCTCTTTTCGTTGCCCAAAGTCCCTAATCTAAAAATAAAACCCACCCAATAAACCCTTAAAAAAACCCTAACACTAACCCCTGAAGATCCACTTAAAGTTTTTGAAGACCGGACATCCATCCTCATCCAGCCGGGAGAAGTCTTCATCCAAGCGGCAAGAAGTCCTCAACGAAGCCGGGAGAAGACTTCATCCAAGCAGCAAGAAGTCGTCCTCCAGGCGGGCCGAAGTCTTCATCCAGACGGCATCTTCTATTTTCATCCTTCCGACGCGGAGGGGCTCCATCTTCAAGACATCCGGCGCGGAGCATCCTCTTCTTTCGATTCCTCTTGAAGAATGAAGTTTCCTTTAAATGACGTCATCCAAGGTTGGCGTCCCTTGAATTCCGATTGGCTGATAGAATTCTATCAGCCAATCAGAATTAAAGGGTAAAAAATCCTATTGGCTGATGCAATCAGCCAATAGGATTGAGCTTCAATCCTATTGGCTGATCCAATCAGCCAATAGGATTGAGCTTGCATTCTATTGGCTGATTGGAATAGCCAAATTTTTACCCTTTAATTCCGATTGGCTGATAGAATTCTATCAGCCAATCAGAATTCAAGGGATGCCATCTTGGATGATGTCATTTAAAGGAAACTTCATTCTTCAAGAGGAATCAAAAGAAGAGGATGCTCCATTCCGGATGTCTTGAAGATAGAGCCGCTCTGTGTCGGAAGGATAAAGATAGAAGATGCCGTCTGGATGAAGACTTCTGCCCGCCTGGAGGACAACTTCTTGCCGCTTGGATGAAGACTTCTCCCGGCTTCGTTGAGGACTTCCTGCCGCTTAGATGAAGACTTCTTCTGGCTGGATGAGGATGGATGTCCGGTCTTCAAAAACTGTAAGTGGATCTTCGGGGGTTAGTGTTAGGTTTTTTTAAGGGTTTATTGGATGGGTTTTATTTTTAGATTAGGGATTTTGGGCAACAAAAAAGAGCTAAATGCCCTTTTTAGGGAAATGCCCATCCAAATGCCCTTTTCAGGGCAATGGGGAGCTTAGGTTTTTTAGATAGGATTTTATTTGGGGGTTTGGTTGTGTGGGTGGTGGGTTTTACTGTTGGGTTTTTTTTTTTTTTTTTACAGGTAACAGAGCTGATTTCTTTGGGGCAATGCCCCGCAAAAGGCCCTTTTAAGGGCTATTGACAGTTTAGTGTAGGCTAGGGTTTTTTTTTATTGGGGGGGCTTTTTTATTTTGATAGGGCTATTAGATTAGGTGTAATTAGTTTAAATATTTGATCATTTCTTTTTTATTTTGTGTAATTTAGTTAATTGTATTTAATTAATGTAATTTATTTAATTTTAGTGTAACGTTAGTTGTTAGTGTGAGACAGGTTAGGTTTTATTTTACAGTTAAATTTGTATTTATTTTAATTAGGTAGTTAGTAAATAGTTAATAACTATTTACTAACTAGTCTACCTAGTTAAAATAAATACAAACTTAGCTGTGAAATAAAAAAGAAACCTAAGATAGCTACAATGTAACTACTAGTTATATTGTAGCTAGCTTAGGGTTTATTTTATAGGTAAGTATTTAGTTTTAAATAGGAATGATTTAGTTAATGATAGTAATTTTTATTTAGATTTATTTTAATTATATTAAAGTTAGGGGGGTTAGGATTAGATTTAGGGTTAGGTTTAGGGGTTAATATATTTATTTAGTGTTAGTGATGTGGGAGGCCAGAGGTTTAGGGGTTAATAAGTGTATGTAGGCTGCGGCGACATTGGGGACAGCAGATTAGGGGTTAATAATATTTAACTAGTGTTTGCGATGTGGGAGTGTGGCGGTTTAGGGGTTAATATTTTTATTATAGTGCTGGCGATGTCCGGAGCGGCAGATTAGGGGTTAAAATTGTATTTTAGTGTTCGCGATGCGGGAGGGCCTCGGTTTAGGGGTTAATAGATAGTTTATGTGTGTTAGTGTACTTTGTAACACTTTAGTTATGAGTTTTATGCTACAGCTTTGTAGCGCAAAACCTATAACTACTAACTTTAGATGGCGGTACAAATCTTTTCGGTATAGGCTGTACCGCTCACTTTTTGGCCTCCCAGGGAAAACTCGTAATACGGTTGCTATGGAAGTCCCATTGAAAAAGGACTTTTTGAAAGGTGCGGTAGTTACGTTGCATTACGGCCAAAAAGGTGTGCGGTACATTATGAGCCATAACGCAAAACTCGTAATCTAGCCGTATATTACATATTAAAAAACCCTAACCAAATTATTTAAATCTACTATTAAAAATTACTAAATTACTAAAAAAAAAAAACACTAAGTTACAAACCCCCCCCACTAAGTTACAAAAAAAAACCCCACAGTATCAAAAATAAAAATGAATTACACCTAATCTAATAGCCCCAAAGAAATCAGCTCTTTTACCCCAACAGTAAACCCCCACAACCAACCCCACAAATAAAAAGCTTATCTAAAAACCTAAGCTCCCCATTGCCCTGAAAAGGGAATTTGTATGGGCATTGCCCCAAAGAAATCAGCTCTTTTACCTGTAAAAAAAATACAAACACACCCCAACAGTAAAACCCACCACCCACACAACCAACCCCCCAAATAAAAAGCCTATCTAAAAAAACCTAAGCTCCCCATTGCCCTGAAAAGGGCATTTGTAAGGGCATTTAGCTCTTTTACATGCCCAGACCATACTCTAAAAATAAAACCCACCCAAAAAACCCTTAAATAAACACTAACCTCTGACGATCCACTTACAGTTTTTGAAGTTCCACTTGAAGGATCCATCCAGCCGGCAAGAAGTCTTCATCCGGACGGCCTCTTCTATCTTCATCCATCCGGCAAAGTCTTCATCCATGCGGCCTCTTCTATCTTCATTCATCCGGCGCGGAGCGGGTCCATCCTGTAGACATACGGCATGGAGCTCCTCTTCAATACGGTCGCCGCCGTAAACTGGAAATTTAATGCAAGTGACGTCATCCAAGATGGAATCCCTTGCATTCCTATTGGCTGAAAGGTTCCAATCAGCCAATAGGATTAGAGCTGCTAAAATCCTATTGGCTGTTACAATCAGCCAATAGGATTTGAGCAGCTCTCATCCTATTAGCTGTTCCAATCGGGGGTTAGTATTAGGTTTATTTAAGAGTTTTTTTGGATGGGTTTTATTTTTAGAGTAGGGACTGGGCATTTAAAAGAGCTAAATGCCCTTTTAAGGGCAATGCCCATACAAATGCCCTTTTCAGGGCAATGGGGAGCTTAGGTTTTTTTAGATAGGATTTTTATTTGGGGGGTTGGTTGTGTGGGTGGTGGGTTTTACTGTTGGGGTGTGTTTGTATTTTTTTTACAGTTAAAAGAGCTGATTTCTTTTGGGCAATGCCCCGCAAAAGGGCCTTTTAAGGGCCATTGGTAGTTTATTGTAGGCTAGGGGGTTTATTATTTTGGGGGGGATTTTTTATTTTGATAGGGCTATTAGATTCAGTGTAATTCGTTTTTATTTTTTATACTGTGGTTTGTTTGTTTTTGTAACTTAGTGGGGGGGTTTTGTAACTTAGTGTTTTTTTTTTAGTATTTTAGTCATTTTTAATATTAGATTTAAATAATTTGATTAGGGTTAGGGTTTTTTAATATTTAATATAGTTAATTTAATTGGTAGTTTAATGCAATTTTAGTATAATAGTTAGGGTAGGTTAATTAATAGTTTAAAATTAGTTTATTTTAATTCTACAGGTAAGCTTAAATTTATTTTAAGATAGGAATGTTGTAATTTTAATGTAAAGTTAGCGGGTTGTTAGGTTTAGGGGTTAATAGCTTAATTTAGTTTATGGCCATGTGGGGGGCTGGCGGTTTAGGGGTTAATAGGTTTAGTTAATGGTAGTGATGTGGGAGGCCAGAGGTTTAGGGGTTAATACATTTATTTAGGTGGCAGCGGGGTCCGGGAGTGGCGGAATAGGGGTTAATACATTTATTTAGTGGTAGCGGGGTCTTTATTACAGTTTCGGCGGGGTCTGGGAGCCGAGGGATAGGGGTTAATAACTTTATAACAGTTGCAGCGGGGTCCGGGAGCGGCGGGATAGGGGTTAAACATTTTATTATAGTGGCAGTGTTTACTGACAGGATATAAATAAAGTTGGGAAAAAGCCGAATAGCAGCGAGATCGATGACTGTTAGATAACAGTCCGATGCTCATTGCCCCATACTTGGCGTGCAGCTTTTTGCCGGCTTTTTTTATAAATATGGAGAGTGTATTCAGGTCCGTGGCCGCGATGTGAGGCGAGCGCATTGGTGCCGGAGAATGCAGCATAGTTGAGGCTTTGATGAATATCCCCCATGGCCTCTCCAACCATCTTTTATACCCATCAGTTGCGCTTTGTATCCACGTTACTCCCCAGCTGAGCTACCGCAGCAGACCCACCAAAATTAAATGGAAAGAAAAAAAATCTAATGAAAAGCACGCTCATCACCAAAATGAAATAAAAAGAAAAAAGAAACAAAATTTATCTTAAATTAATGTGTGCAGTTTCAGATATTCTGTGCGCTATCTCCAGAAGAGGGGTGCTCGCGCACACGTGCACATCATAGACGGAATAGTGGTCAAGGGACTTATGTGCATAACCACCACAACAATGTGTCTAATCCATTTGCAGGTTATATGTAAGCAACAGTGCAATAATACATAACTAACATAGTCTGTCCCTTTAAGAATCATCCACAATCATATTGCTTTCATAGAATATATATTTATACAAAAACTTTAGAATAATCTAAATGTTCTGTTAGATATAACAAACAAATCACACTCTCTATATAGCATTTTATTACGTATGCTAACATTGCAAGTAAACATTTCCTGGAGTTCAGTTATAATTAATCCGTGTTAGGTTGCTGTAATATTTGACAACTCTAGAACCAATAATATGTTTTAATATAACTTTAAGTGTGAATATTTTATGGCTTGTTGCTAAAAAATAATCAGAATACTCTAAGGAATCCTTTGAAAATATTTAATCAGATGCCTATCTGTCAATTGTATTAGAACAAAAAAATACATCCATCAGAACTTAGTTGCTATGGGAACTACAGAGTTTTGATTTGCATGAATGAGACAGATGTTGGGCTCACAAGTATAATTGTAACATGTAATACGGCTTCTTACATTATTAATTTCTATTAAAAAATAATAGTGTTGTGTCTCCCCTAAACCGCCCATCTATTTATGTTTTCTTCTTCTGTTAATCTTAATAACTTATTATTTATTAGTTCTGTATTTGTTTTTATTGTCGGGGCACATAATAGGTTATAAGCCTTTGCATTAGATGAGCTTAAACATAATCGTTTTCGTTCCTAATGCGTTCATGTTTTTGTTCAGCTCATCATCATACTCAGTAACATTTAGACTACAAAAAACTAGCAGGTAGGTATACTGTCGGCATTTATAATTGCACAAACAAATGCTTGTGCAATGCTGCCCCCTGCAGATTCGCGGCCAATCAGCCGCTAGTAGTTGGTGTCAATCAAACCGATTGTATGCGATCAGACGGATTTATGTCTGCCCCCTCTTAAGACCGCTGCTTCTTAACTCCTGTTTCTGGCGAGCCTGAAGGCTTGCGCGGAAATTGAATAGCAGCATATGGCTGCATTCGGGGGTTGTTAAATCTGCCCCACAGTGTTCTGTCACTCTCTGTGCTGACAGGTTGGGGCAATGAACTGACCATAGGCCATACGTTCTTTCTGGCTTAGCTAAAAAAAAAACACAGGAACACATTTCTTCTGAAAAAAATAATGTTTTTAGCACACAGGTTAAAAAAACTAACCATTTAGCATCTAAATCATGAGATCTTCATGACATTCTCCAGCAAAATTATTCAGTCATTTGTTGGCTATTCTTTTTTTTACAATCACGTTGTCAGGTTTTTTTCCCTGCTTTGTTTGCCATGTGCTGCTGGCAGCCATTTTACTCACCTCTCTTGCTGAGTCTGGTGCAGAGTGTGAGATGCTGCTTATTTCCTGCACGCCCTCTTATGGCCAGACTGGTGTGCATCATCTGTATGAGACAGGCTGCAGTCTCAGAATTGTGATGTCATCACTTATTATTTAAAGGGCCTCTGTTCAGTATGCTTTGCCCTTGCGTTGTCTCAGACCTGTTTTTGAGTTCCAGTTCCTGTTTATTACCTGACTGTCTGACGTCCCTCCTGGTTCCTGATCCCTGGCTTGTTCCTGACTCTGCTGTTCTCCTTGTTCCTGATTCCGGCTCGTCTGACTACTCGCTTTGGCTCCTGAATCGGCTCGTCTGACTATTCGCTTTGGTTCCTGATTCGGCTCGTCTGACTACTAGCTCTGGTTTTGACTCTGGGCTTTTTGTTTGACTTGTGGACTTTTTATTATTTTTTGTTATTAATAAAGGTGTGATTATTTTTGCACTTCTCATCTCAGTCTCATTCCTGGCACCCTGACACACGTCTCTCATAGGTTTGACTACAAATCATTTATATCTTTGTTGAACTATATTCTATGCTGCTGCTAACTGTCTGGTTGTGACAAAATCTGCCACCTACCCAGGATCCCGCTCAGTCATTAGCTTCGCTAGAAATAAGCTTTTCTTACACGTCAGGTAGTGCGCGTATTACAAGTCGTTTTCACACAAGCACTAACCTGAGGCATGCAAAAAATAGAACAGAATATCGCAACCATGTTAATGTATTCCCCCATAGACTTCAATGAAGCGTGCAAACCCCATCGTGTTTAACCAAAACGGGGTAATGGCTAGTTAAGAATTTATCTATCTTTTTACACAATAAAAAAACCAAGTAGACTGTCCCTTTAACTTTACATCTGAACTGTGAAGAAGTGAATTGCTGTTCTGTATTATCAGAAACTACAGGAGATACAATAATGATAGTCTCCATCATGAATCTTCTCTGCCTTATTCTGTTCTCACTCTATATTTCACATTTAAATGAATTTCCCACCAAATTACTTCCTCTCACTATCTATTTAGCCACTTACCTTGTTTGCTTTATCAACTGTATTAATCCCTAAATTGTAGTGTTTCCACCGCCCCAAAGAGGCTGGAGCTAATTTATTATGTCCCTAATTGGCCACAGCAAAGGAGATAAGGTAACATAATTACAAATATGTATTTTCAAGGGTTTGTCCATGGAGTGGAAAACAATAAAATATTTTGCAATCTCGAACACTCATGTACTTAGAGCAGTCTTTCAAACAAGACATATCTAAGCTGTGCAATTCAGGACTTGGTTATGATTGGAGTGCTATTTAGAGCCACCGCTCGTGCGTTAGCTTCGCTAGAAGTAAACTTGAAAACATGAAAATTTCACATTCCCTTGACTTTGAAATTTAAAGACTTTTCTTTAATATTGCTTCTTCATCTATTGAAAGTTGAAAGGTTCCCTATGACTTGTACAATCTGCAGTACTTCTATACAGTTCTCACACCGACATTTGCCTTTCCTTTATACTGCTTGCTCTCCATGTAACTGTTCAGAAGTGAAGGATTCTAGTAAAAAAATATCAGTTACTGTTCTGGAAGTATCAGAAGCTACAGATGATACAATAATGATAGTCTCCTGAAGATTCTTTAGCAGAGCAAAACTGAGAGAAGAATGTGCTGTTACTGCTGGAATTAATATACTGTTCAGTTAGTAGAACATTACAGTATCAGAAAAAAATGGTTTGTAACAGCTTTTAATTCACAGGTTTACAGGGATATAGCATTGAATATGGATGCAGAAATATATGTGTTTTTTACATTACAAGTGTAGATCAAGGGACCGATTTATCAAGGGCCGAATGTTTCCGTGCAAGGACCGCTACTCCTTAACTGGTCCGCTGCCACTGAGGCTGCAAACATCAATCCGCCTGATCTTATACGATCGGACTGATTGACACCACCTGCTAGTGGCAGGGGGCAGCATTGCACAAGCAGTTTACCAGAACTGCTTGTGCAATGTTAAATGCCGACAGCATTCAGCAATGATACGCTACAGCGTATCATGCCGCACAGACATTGATAAATCGGCTCCCATATGTTTAAGGCTCATAGGCTCTCCAGGAACATGAGTTTTCCTTCCTACTCTCTGAAATAAATATTGTGGGCTCAATCGTGAGTGGAGCGCAATTGGGATTGCAGGAGTGCAGTATTTTTTGTGCTTGACTACATATTATGAGTTGTACAGTGTTTAAATTACCGCAAGTGTATTTGCGCAAATTTGCGATAATTTACGCTTCCTATACTTTCAATGTGCTCAAAAGTGTGCTCGTATTACAGGTTGAAAGTAAATGCCAATTTTTTAATTCTTAGTCCAATCACCCAATACAATGAAAGCTTTTTCTATTGGCTGATTAAACTAAGAATTCAAAAATAAGCCAATAGAAATGCAAGGGCACCCCTATATAAGGGGGAGTCTCGCATTCAGGCTTCAGCGCGCGGTAGTGACTGCATGAAGAAGACATCAGGCGGAAGAAAAGAAGAGAGATGAAAGAAGAGGACACCCCAGAGGAAGGAGAAGGAAGAGGAGCTTCCCACCTAAGGAGCGGGATACAAGTTGTGGAGTGCTAACTTTTGTAATTTAGCGTTAGGGATTTTTTGGAGGGATTGTTTTTGGTTAGGGATTGAAAAAGTGATATATCACTGATGCCATTTTTAGGGCATCTTTTTAGGATAGGGTTTTTAATGATATTTTTTTCTGTTTTTTGGATAGGGTTTTTTATGCAACAGTAGGTTTTAGTGGTAGTTTAAGGTATTTTATTTTGGGATGGGGTGTTTTTAAGGGGACTTAAGTTTTAGGATAGGTCTTACTGGCTGAGCTTTTTTATTTTTTCTAATGGTAGTTCTTTGGGGTTTTTTGCAATAGTATTTTTTATTTTTTTTGCCATGGTAGGTGTGATCAGAGTGGGAAGTGACGTCACAAAATGGGGGCGTGGTTTAGGGCCGTTATTGTCTATGTCGCATTTACTAAGTTAGATGTGTTGTACAAGCTGTTTACTTCTATGCTCTGCAATAAAATATAATTGTACCTTCTATGCTGTGTCCTGCATCTCATGATGTCAGAAGTTCTTGCCTATGCTTCTGTTTCCTGATTAATGACAATGTCGATGTTTACCCCATCTGAGCCTTTTGATTTCTCTCAGCCTGCAGCTTGGCCCACATGGTGTCAGCGGTTTCAACGCTTCAGGATTGCTTCCAAGCTGGACACGGAGAGTGGTTTAGTACAAGTTAATTCTCTTTTATACTCTATGGGGAAAGATGTGTAGCCAGTGTTCAATGCCTTTACTTTCCAAGAAGGGGAAGAATTTGACTTTGAAATAGTTATGAATAAACTCAGTGCCCACTTTGTACCCAAAAGAAATGTGATTCATGAGAGAGCTTGTTTTCACAAATGTGCTCAGCGTGTGGGAGAATCTGTGGAGTCATTTGTGCGCAGCCTGTATGAACTAGCTGAATTCTGTGAGTTTGGTGTTGCTAAAGAGGAGCAAATCAGAGACAGAATAGTCATAGGAATTGCAGATGCTGAAGTCTCACTGAAGCTACAGTTGGAGGTTGATTTAACATTAGATGGGGCTATTAGGATGGCCCGCCAGAGTGAACTGGTGAAAAAGTAAAGTGCTGATCTGAGGTCTGAGAGTATTGTGGATGAAGTGCAGCAGTTCAGGAGAGCTGCTAGTGAAAGGCACAGTGTGAGTGGTAGACCAAGGGCAACAGATATCCCAGAAGCGGATGGGATGCTCACTGCACGCAATGTAACCGTACCCATGATCAGAGTGTCGTATGCCCTGCTAAAGACAAAAGATGTAGAAAATGTAATCGAATGGTGTGTAAAACTAAATACATTAAAGAGATGCAGGTGGATAGTGACCAGGAGGGTCAAGAAGTGTCCTTTGTTGGGTCTGGTTCAGATGAAGATTGGTGGGTTACTCTTACTGTAATGGGAGCCAAAGTTGCCTTTAAGATTGACACAGGAGCAGACATCACTGTTATGCCCCTTGCAGCATTCATAAAACTGCCTCGACAGCCTCAGCTGGCGAAAGTTACAACAAAAGTTCATAGTCTTGGTTGCTTCATCGATTGTGCAGGGAAATTTCTTGCCAGCTGCGAGTACAAGCAGAGGAAATTCACCATGTGGGTAGATGTGATTAGAGGTCAGTGTGTTAACAACCTATTGAGCAGAAAAGCAGCCTGTGATTTGGGGTGAATGAGATTTCAGAAGACATGTTTTGTGAATTGGGCCTACTGAATTGCAACCCAGTCCGAATATCATTTAAAGGTGATGTAGTCCCATACAGCATTACCACTCCTCGTAGAATTCCGTTCCCGCTCATGCCTCAAGTGGAGAAGGAACTTCTGCATATGAAGAATATGGGAGTCATTGAAGAGGTTGTTGAAGCAACTGACTGGTGTGCCCCATTGTGCCTGTTTAGAAGAAAAACGGGAAGTTACGCATCTGCGTAGACTTGAAAAGGCTGAATGAGGCGGTGAAGAGAGAGAGATATGTGCTGCCAACACTTGAAGACATAGCTCCAAAATTGGCTGGGGTGAAGTTCTTATCTACACTGGATGCTTCCATTGGCTTCCGTCAGATACCTTTAGATCCAAAGTGCCGCAAATTGACTACCTTCATTACACGGGTAGGTCGGTTTTGCTTCTGCAGACTCCCCTTTGCTCCTGAAATCTTTCAGAGAGAGATGAGTTCTCTTCTAAGGGACCAAAAGGGCACGGCAGTCGTCATGACGACATTTTGGTGTATGGGTCTACATTGGAAGAACATGATCAGCGATTGAGCTGTGTGCTGCAGACCATTAGAGAGTCCAAGCTGAAATTAAATAAGGAGAAATGTTATTTTAGGAAAGCTGAGTTATGCTACTTTGGGCATATCATCAATGGGGATGGCATCAAGCCGTACCCTGATAAAATCTGTGCTATTGAACAGATGAAAAGTCCTTCTGATGTACATGAGCTGAGACAAATATCGGACCTTGTAAATTATAGGGGCAGGTTCCTTCCAGATTTATCCACAATACTACACCCTATCACAGAGTTGCTAAAGAAGGATGTTGCCTGGGTCTGGGGACCTTCACAGGAAGAATCCTTTGTGCAGGTCAAGTCCCTGCTGGGGTCTTCCCCAGTGTTGGGGTTCTATGACCCTTCCAAAAAGACTGTGGTTAGTGCTGATGCGAGCAGTTATGGGTTAGGGGCCACCCTCCTGCAGTTAAATGAGAACAAACTACAGCCCATCGCCTACTGTTCCCATACACTGATGGCTGCTGAGTCGAAGTACGCCCAAATTGAGAAAGAGTGCCTGACTGCAGTTTGAGCCTGTGAGCTCTTCCAGCGTTACCTAGTGGGTTTAGAGAAATTTAGTCTGGAGACTGACCATAACCCGCTAGTCCCTCTAATCAACTCCTATGATATTGACAAAACACCCCTAAGATGCCAGAGACTTCTGATAAGAAGTGCATGTGCCGTGTAAACAACTGGTAGTGTCAGATACACTTTCCAGGCTCTCGCTGGCTGCTGCTGAAGAATCTTCAATGGAATCAGATGTGAAAGTGTATGTAGATTCAGTTCTGGCATCCAAATCCATTTCGTCAAGGAAGCTAGAGCAAATAAGAAAGGAGACATATTTAGATACTGAACTTCAAGAAGTTATTAAGTACATAAAAGAAGGTTGGCTCAAGAGCCGGGCAGCCTGGATGTCTTTAAATTCTTACCAGTCAGAAAGGTCGCAGCTCACGGAGTTGGGTGGGTTGGTGCTGTTCCAGGCCCGCATTGTTATTCCTGTTAGCATGCGGCAGGAGATGTTAAGCAGAATTCATGATGGCCACTTGGGCATTACAAAGTGCAGAGAAAGGGAAGCTACGGCAGTATGGTGACCTGGGATCAGTTCCGACATCGCAAGCCATGTGTCAAAATGTGCCTTTTTGCCGGGAACGCTGGCCTACTCAGAGAAGGGAGCCCTTGATTTCTACTCCGCTGTCTGCAGGCCTGTGGCAGAAAATAGCTGCTGATTTGTGCGAACTGCACAGAAAAAAGTACCTAGTCGTGGTTGACTACTATTCCAGGTATTTGGAGATTGTACCCTTGAATGAGATCATAAGTCAAGCCATTATCACTTGTCTCAAGAGCTTGTTCGCCCGGTGGGGCATTCCAATGGAGTTAGTGAGTGATAACGGAATGCAGTTTGCTTCCACAGAGTTCAGTTCTTTCAGCAGTGAATATGATTTTGTCCATTCTACATCAGTCCACATTACCCACAGGCCAATGGACTGGCTGAAAGGGCAGTTCAAACAACAAAGTTCATTTTGAAGCAATCTGAGCCGTACCTAACCCTCTTGTCCTATAGGGCAACTCCCATTCAAGCCAAAGGTTTTAGCCCAGCACAGCTGATGCTAGGACGACAGACTCGTACCACTTTACCTTCTGTGGGTATCTTCCAGCCAACTATCTCTGTTCCTCGGGACGAGGTCCTTATGAGGGATGAAGAGGCTAAAAGGGGCTATCGATTCTTCTACGACAGGAGACACTCTGTGAGGCCCTTGCAGGAGCTGAATGTGGGGCAAAGTGTCAGAGTTAAACTGGATGATGAGAAGAAATGGAAGATGCCTGCTACGGTAATTGGACACTCTCCAGATCCATGGTCTTATGTATAGTCCTTACTGATGGAGGGACAGTCACACGTCGAAATCGAAAACATCTTCAGCCAGTACCTGAGAGTTTGGGACTGGATGCCTCTGTACCACTGCCGGTGGGATCCCCTGTTTTAAGAGGGGTTGCTTCCCCTCAGCAAGATCACAGCGGGAATACTTCTTTGCTTCCAGCAGACTCTCAATCACCTTCTTCTGTATCAGAGGACAGTTCATGTAAAATGACATCAAGTGGAAGGGTGGTGAAACTTCTAGCCCGATATTGGGATTAGCACTAGTTAGAGCAGTCACCGGTAGTATGGGCAGAATAATCCTATGGTCACTGTGGACTAGGGTAGTCTACCCTGATGTTCAAGTCAGGATTATATTTCATGTTGTTTATATATATATATATATATATATATATATATTCTCTTTAACTTGTTATTTGTTGTATACTAAACATAACTATTTCTGCATGCTTCTTGCATACCTTGTTATTTGATGTATTCAAAGAAAAAAAAATGTATGCTTTTGTCCTTTGAAAAGGGGGAAGATGTGATGAGAGTGGGAAGTGACATCGCAGGATGTTGGCGTGGTTTAGGGCGGTTATTGTCTATGTCGCAGTTACCAAGTCAGATGTGTTGTGCAAGCTGTATACTTCTATGCTCTGCAATAAAATAGTGTTGTACCTTCTATGCTGTGTCCTGCATCTCATGACAGTAAGTTTTTTATTTTTTATAACTCGGGGGGTGTTAGGTTATGGGTGTTGGGGCATTAGTTGTTAGGAGGTTAGGGAGTATTTTGTGATGGGGGTTGTGGTTGCTAGGGGCTTAATAGTTAAGGGGTAGTTTGTGATGGGGTTTGTAGTGGTTAGGGGGTTAATAGGTTAGGGAGTTTATTGAGGTGGACTATCTGGCAGTTTAGGGGTTAATAGTGAGGTACTTTGTGGAGGGGCTTTGTGGTGGTTTAGGGGTTAATAGTGTAGCTGGGAAATTTGAGGTGGGCTATGTGGCGGTCTAGGGCTTTTAGACAGGAACACAAATTAAAAAATAATCCAGGGAGCTAATAAAACCAATAGCTTTTATTGAATATCATTGCAACGGATACAATGTATCAATGTGTAGCACACACCGGTGCTCGACAGCGTCACAGGTCAGCTGACGTGTTTCGGCCTATAGTCGTAGTTATAACTGAGTTAGAGTAGGGGATTATAGAGATGCGGATTTGCTTTCAACTATCAGAGGTTTTTTTTATTTGAAGTCTACGGGAGAGTACAATACCAAGATTGTGACTTTGCAATGTCTATCTTTTTGCATGCATTGGGTTGCGCTAAAGCACAAACTTTTTACTTTTAACTCGCAATACGAGTGCAACCCGACGCATTAAAAAAACCTCCGTCTAGCAAAGTTAAAGCACAAGTGGGAGCACAAAATAGCGATCCACTCGTAATCTAGCATGGTATGTGTTGGAAGCAGGGATGCTGATGGAGACTGCTGGGAAAGATTCTTATTGAGTATCTTTCTAGGTCTTTAGAATAAGCACATCATAATGACAGATATGGACACAAATAAGTAAAATATATCAAGCTAAACCGTAGCTCATTTAAAGGGACATGGAAGTCAACATTAGACTTTCATGACTCAGGCAGATATTAGTTTGAAATTTACAATTTTCTTTCCATGAGGGCATACTGAGATAGGTTCAGGAGCATGCCCTTTTCTTGAGCAACTTTGTTACAAAAATGTGTTGCAAACAATGCACTGCTGGTTGTTATTCTGCCACATGATCTCCTCCCTGGTTAACCTCAACCTCTGCAGCTGCTTCTTTCTTCATAACGAGCTCTGTGCAAATCATAAATAAAGTTACAAATGATGTCAGAATTAGTAGCTTCAGGGGGCATCCCTGGTTGAAACAGGACACATGAAGAACACGGCAGTAGAATGTTCTGTACATGTAGCAGCCACTGATGTGATCAAGGAAAAGTTAAATAAAAATAAAAATATTTGTGGCGTGAGAAAAAGCCACCGCATGGTATCCTGCAAAAAATGCCAAAATAAAAAAAATGAAAACACTTTAGTATTACTGAGGTAGAACAATTTCATTCTCAGAAGTGGAGAGAAATGACAATTCTCACTATGGCCTACACAAATATTAGTGCTTCTGATCACACTACCACTATATATACACACACACAATGAAATAGCTCAACACGACGAACGCTTCAAGTGGTTTCCCCAAATTCAACTGAAAATGCAACTTTTAATGAATTCTGCAGTCTCAGTTTAATTCATCCCCCTGAATGGAATCCCTCACAACAGCACAAATATGCAAAACAGGTGTTGTCTGAAGCACACCTGATGCAACTAATCAAGGACTTCATTGGTTGCACCAGGTGTGCTTGAGCTAGAACACATGAAATACCTGAACAGGCTAGGGGTTTGTTGAGTATCACGTTTGATTGCATGTTAGAGATATGGCTAAGTCAAAAGAATGGTGCAACAAGTTAAGAGAAGAGATCATCGCCCGTCACTAACAAGGAACAGGATACAAAAAGATAGCAAAGGCATTCAATGTTCCTAGAGACACCGTTGGAAGCATAGGGCGAGATTAAATATGCGGTGCAGGCTTCAGCGCAAATGCTGAAACCCGCACCACCCGTAATTTTCCCTAGCACATCAAGGAATCACATAAAACCCGCCGCCAGTTCATAAAGTGCCGTAAGTTGGCTAAACTAGCGATGTCCAGAAATGTGCGTAAATACACATTTCCTGGAGTCGCCAGTGATTTACAGCACTTTAGAAACTGACGGCGCATAAGAAAAAAAAAAAGTTAAATCTCCCGTAAAAGTCTAACCCGCTTCCCAAAAATATACCGACACGTAAAAACTCCTATATCAGCAATCCCCCCACATAACAACTAATAATAAAAGTATTAACCTCTAAACTGACAACCCCCACAACGCAATATGCCTAATAAAACTATTAACCCCTAATCCACCATTCACCAACATCACAATCTACCTAATAAATGTATTAACCCCTAATCCGCCATTCACCCACATCGCAATCTACCTAATAAAAGTTTAAACCCCTAAATCCGCCAACCTCAACATCACAAATGACCAAATAAATGTATTAACCCCTAAACCGCCAACCCCCCACATATCAAAGTAACTAACTTATTAACCCCTAAACCGCCAAACCCACACATCGCAATAAACCTAATTAATCTATTAACTCCTAAACCACCAACCCTCTACAACGCAAATAACTAATTTAATTACTAAGCCCCCTAACCTAACACCCCCTAATTTAACCCCAAATTACATAAAATACTAAATTACAATTAAAATAAAAAATCCTAACAGTACTTAAAAAAAACTAAGATGAAATGTAATTAATCTAAAATTAAAAAAATTAAAAAGTCTAACATTACAGAAAATAATAAACCAAATTATCAAAAATAAAAAAATAAACCTAATCCCTATGAAAATAAAAAGCCCCCCAAAAATAAAAACACCCCCTAATTTAATACTAAACTACCTATAGCCCTTAAAAGGGCTTTTTGTAGGGCATTGCTCTAAGCTAAACAGCTCTTTTACCTTTAAAAAATACTAATTCCCCCTAACAGTAAAGACCCCCACCCACCAAATGCCCCAAAATAAAAACACCCCTAATCTAAACTACCAATAGCCCTTAAAAGGGCGTTTTGTAGGCCGTTGCCCTAAGTTAAACAGCTTTTTTGCTTTAAAAAAAATACTACGTCCCCCACTAACAGTAAAACCCCCCACCCACCAAACTCCCCAAAATAATAAAAACCGAACACTGAAAAACCAAAGGTACCCATTATCCCTAAAAGGGCATTTGTATGGGCATTGCCCTTAAAAGGGCATTCAGCTCTTTTACTGCCCTTAAAAGGGCATTCAGCTCTTTTACCTCCCAATAAAATCCCTAATCTAAAAAAAAAGAATAAAAAAAAAAAAGCCTAAGTCTAACCTCCAGATAGGTACTCATGGTTCCTGAAGTCCGGCAGTGAAGTCTTCTTCCAAGCGGTGACATCTTCTTCCATCACGGTGACCTCTTCTATCTTCATCCAGGACCGTGGAACTGAAGACCGGCGAACATGGAGCGTGGAGGATCCTCTTTGTCAAATCAAATTCATATCAGCCAATAGGATGAGAGCTACTGAAATCCTATTGGCTGATATGAACAATAGTTAGGGGGAACTTAGGTAAAAAAACTTAGGGCAATACCCTACAAAAGGCCCTTTTAAGGGCTATTGGTAGTTTAGTTTAGATTAGGGGGTGTTTTTACTTTGGGGGTGCTTTTTTATTTTCATATGGATTAGGTTTAATTTTTTTTATTTTTGATAATTTGGTTTATTATCTTCTGTAATGTTAGACTTTTTTATTTTTTGTAATTTTAGATTAATTTAAAAAATATATATATATTTTTAAAGTAATGTTAGGTTTTTTATTTTAATTGTAATTTAATGTTTTTTAATTTTAGGTAATGGGGGTTAATTTAGGGGGTGTTAGGCTAGGGGGCTTAATAATTTAATTAGTTATTTGCGTTGTGGGGGGTTGGTGTTTTAGGAGTTAATAGCTTAATTAGTTTAATTGCGTTGTGGGATATTGGCGGTTTAGGGGTTAATAGATTTATTAGGTTTATTGCGTTGTGGGGGTTCAGTGGATTAGGCTTAAATATACTTTATTAGGTAGTTTGTGATTTGGGTGAATGGCAGATTAGGGGTTAATAGTTTAATTAGGCATATTGCGATGTGAGGATTGGCGAATTAGGTATTAATATACTTTTTTAGGTAGTTTGCGATTTGGGTGAATGGCGGATTAGGGGTTAATAGTTTAATTAGGCATATTGCGATGTGAGGATTGGCGAATTAGGTATTAATATACTTTATTAGGTAGTTTGCGATGTGGGTGAATGGCGTATTAGGGGTTAATAGTTTAATTAGGCATATTGCGATGTGAGGGTTTAGTACACTAAACACCCATAAGCTACCCATTAACCCTTAAACCGAGGCCCTCCCACATCACAAACACTATATTAAATGTATTAACCCCTAATCTGCCACTCCCGACATCGCCCCCACTATACTAAAGTTATTAAGCCCTAAACCGCTGCCCTCCCGCATCGCAAACACCTTTTTAAATATTATTAACCCCTAATCTGCCATCCGCCCACATCGCCCCCACTATACTAAAGATATTAAGCCCTAATTCCGCCGCCACTATAATAAACCTATTAACCCCTAAACTGCAAGTCCCCCAGAACGAAATATACTAAATAAACCTATTAACCCCTAAACCAAAACCCCCCACATTGCAATAAACTAATTTAAGCTATTAACCCCTAAACTTAACCGTAACGTAACCCTAACACCCCCTAACTTTAACATAATTAAAATAAAGCTAAATTAAAGTTACAGTTATTAACTTAATAATACCTATTTAAAACTAAATACATACTTACCTGTGAAATAAAACCTAAGCTAGCTACAATATAACTAATAGTTATATTGTAGCTAGCTTAGGTTTTATTTTTATTTCACAGGTAAGTTTGTATTTATTTTAACTCGGTAGACTAGTTAGTAAATAGTTATTAACTATTTACTAACTACCTAGTTAAATAAAATACCAGTTTTACCAGTGAAATAAAACCTAACCTGCCTTACACTAAAACCTAACATTACAAAAAATAAAAAAACTACCATTACAAAAAAATAACAAACACTAAAATTACAAAAAATTAGAAAAACCTACCAATACAAAAAATAACAAACAAAATTATCTAAAACAATACAAATTATTGCTATTCTAATACCCTTTGGAAAAAAAAACACCCCAAAATAAAAAAGCCCAATCTAGAATAAACTACCAAGGGCCCTTAAAAGGCATTGCCCTAAAGTTAACAGCTACTTTGCTACAAACCAAAACAATTTGACTAAAATGCCATTTTAGCTTTAGTCGTATTTTAGTCATCTGAATTGTTTTAGTTTTAGTCTAGTTTTAGTCGACTGAATCTCCAGTAGATTTTAGTCGACTAAAATCTAAGGGGTTTAGTAAAAATGTAATGCATTATTTAAAGGGACACTGAACCCAAATTTTTTCTTTTGTAATTCAGAAAGAGCATGCAATTTTAAGCAACTTTCTAATTTACTCCTATTATCAAATTTTCTTTGTTCTCTTGCTATCATTATTTAAAAAAGAAGGCATCTAAGCTTTTTTTTGGTTTCAGTACTCTGGACAGCACTTTTTTATTGGTGGATGAATTTATCCACCAATCAGCAAGGACAACCCAGGTTGTTCACCAAAAATGGGCCGGCATCTAAACTTACATTCTTTCACTTCAAATAAAGATACCAAGAGAATGAAGAAAATTTGATAATAGGAGTAAATTAGAAAGTTGCTTAAAATTTCATGCTCTATCTGAATCACAAAAGAAAATTTTTGGGTACAGTGTCCCTTTAAGCATTTCTCTATAATTTGCAAACTGATTATATACTCCAGGAGTAAACATAACACCTGTTATTATTTATGGTATTAAGGTTTAAACATGCAATACAGACACAGATTTAGCTGTTGTGATATATATAAGATATTTATTAAACTTAAAATTAAATAAAACCAAGTTTCATAAACAAACAGAAGTGCAACTTTAAAATATATTAAAAAAAACCTGTAAACTGTATTGGCTGTATTGCACATATTACCCTATATAAAAAAAAACTTTAACAGTTCTCTATTAATAATTAAAACAAGTATCAAGTACCTCAACACAACAAAAAGTTTCTGCAGCTAGCACATGCACAGCATAACGTAAACCCATACTCGTGGGTTATGCTTATTTCTATAGGAAGATTCAATTGATTGTTCACAGATTTGAAAACATTTTGAAGAAGGATATTAGCACTGCTCTAGAACTTCCAAACTCATTATATACTCATGGAGTAAAGGTTTATTAACCTGTTTTTATTTATAGTATTAAGGTTTGAACATGCAATACAGATTTAAAAGATTTAACTGTTGTGGTATATAACATGTCTTTATTTATCTTAACCCCTTAACGACGCATGTCCTACAGGGT
Organism: Bombina bombina; assembly: GCF_027579735.1. Lineage (NCBI taxonomy): Eukaryota > Metazoa > Chordata > Amphibia > Anura > Bombinatoridae > Bombina > Bombina bombina. The sequence goes on along the minus strand of NC_069501.1, from coordinate 51,926,828 downwards.
ACGTCGCACACAACCTGGTCTTTTGATGATCGGTGATGTGGAGGGGGGCGGGATCATGGGCGGAGATGTCCGGGGGCGGGTGCGTGCACGGGGAGGGAGCGGGTGGGAACCGCTACACTACAGAAAAAGTTGGAGTACAAATTAAAACAAAAAGGATAAAAAAGTAAAAAAAAAATAAAAAAAATCAGGCAGGTGGTGGGGTTTGGTCTGTGGGGGGGGGGAAGCTACACTACAGAAAAAAAAAAAAAAAAAAAACCTACTTTTTTTTTTGCAAACTTGGTACTGGCAGACAGCTGCCAGTACCCAAGATGGCCCCCAATAAGGCAGATGGGGAGGGTTAGAGAGCTGTTTTGGGGGGGATCAGGGAGGTTGGGGGCTAAGGGGAGATGCTACACCACAGCATATGTAAATATGCTAAAAAAATTAAAAACATTTTTTTAAAAAACTTTTATTTTAGTACTGGCAGACTTTCTGCCAGTACTTAAGATGGCGGGGACAATTGTGGGGTGGGGGAGGGAAGGGAGCTGTTTGGCAGGGGGGGGTCTGATGTGTCAGGTGGGAGGCTGATCTCTACACTAAAGCTAAGATTAACCCTGCAAGCTCCCTACAAACTACCTAATTAACCCCTTCACTGCTAGCCATAATACACGTGTGATGCGCAGCAGCATTTAGCGGCCTTCTAATTACCAGAAAGCAACGCCAAAGTCATATATGTCTGCTATTTCTGAACAAAGGGGATTCCAGAGAAGCATTTACAACCATTTGTGCCATAATTGCACAAGCTGTTTATAAATAATTTCAGTGAGAAACCTAAAATTGCAAAAAAATGTTAATTATTTTTTTAAATTTGATCACATTTGGCGGTGAAATGGTGGCATTAAATATACCAAAATGGGCCTAGATCAATACTTTGGGTTGTCTACTACACTACACTTAAGCTAAAATTAACTCTACAAGCTCCCTACATGCTCCCTAATTAACCCCTTCACTACTGGGCATAAAACACGTGTGGTGCGCAGTGGCATTTAGCAGCCTTCTAATTACCAAAAAGCAACGCCAAAGCCATATAAGTCTGCTATTTCTGAACAAAGGGGATCCCAGAGAAGCATTTACAACCATTTATGCCATAATTGCATACGTTGTTTGTAAATAATTTCTGTGAGAAACCTAAAGTTTGTGAAAAAGTGAACAATTTTTTTAATTTGATCGCATTTGGCGGTGAAATGGTGGCATGAAATATACCAAAATGGGCCTAAATCAATACTTTGGGATGCCTTCTAAAAAAATATATACATGTCAAGGGATATTCAGGTAATCCTGACAGATAACAGGGTTCCAATGTAACTAGCGCTCATTTTGAAAAAAAGTGGTTTTGAAATAGCAAAGTGCTTCTTGTATTTATTTCCCTATAACTTGCAAAAAAAGCAAAGAACATGTTAACATTGGGTATTTCTAAACTCAGGACAAAATTTTGAAACTATTTAGCATGGTTGTTTTTTGGTGGTTGTAGATGTGTAACAGATTTTGGAGGTCAAAGTTAGAAAAAGTGTGTTTTTTTACATTTTTTCCTCATATTTTATAATATTTTTAATAATAAATTATAAGATATGATGAAAATAATGGTATCTTTAGAAATTCCATTTAGTGGCGAGAAAAACAGTATATAATATGTGTGGGTACAGTAAATGAGTAAGAGGAAAATTACAGCTAAACACAAACACAGCAGAAATGTAAAATTAGCCCTGGTCCTTAAGGGAAAGAAATTGAAAAATGGCCTTGGTCCTTAAGGGGTTAAAATTTAATAAAATTAAGTTACGCAAATTTAAAAAAGAGAAGTAATTAGACATGGATTGATATCTTGCATAAAATGTTTTTGTCAGCAAATTTTAAATTTAGTTTTAGTCATATTCTTTTGACTAAAATGTCATTTTGATTTAGTTTTAGTCATAGGCCCCTAGTTATCAAGCCGTCAACCTCAAATACGCTGGAATTCTGCAGCGTATTTGTGGTGAGGCTGATTCACCTTAGTTATCAAGCCCTGCTGCCCTGCAAAAGTAGAATTTAGTGACGTAAGCTTCGATCCGCCGGACTCAGTCCGACACTAGTGATGTCGCGAATAGTTTGCCTGCGAATAGTTCCCGGCGAACATAGCATGTTCACGTTTGCCATGGCGTGTGAACATATGGGATGTTCGATCCGCCCCCTATTCGTCATCATTGAGTAATACTTTGACCCTGTACCTCACAGTCAGCAGGCACATTCCAGCCAACCAGACCCTCCTACCTCCTGGACAGCATCCATTTTAGATTCATTTGGAAGCTGCATTGTTAGTGAGAGGAGGGACAGTGTAGCTGCTGCTGATTTAGTAGGGAAATCTATAGCTAGGTTAGTGTATTCAGTGTCCACTACGGTCCTGAAGGACTCATCTGATCTCAGCTGTAAGGACAGCACCCCAAAAAGCCCTTTTTAGGGCTGCTTTTTTTTCCCTGTGTAATCTAATTGCAGTTTCCTGCCTGCCAGCGTGTTTGTCAGACTCACAACGTATACTGTGACCACTTGCCCCAGTGCCACCACTCATATCTGGTGTAACAGTAGTGTAAATTAAAAAAAAAAAACTTTTTTGACTGTGAAACATCAGTCTGCTTGTGTAATCTAATTGCAGTTGCCTGCCTGCCAGCGTGTGTGCCAGGCTCACAGCGTATACTGTGCCCACTTGCCCAGTGCCACCACTCATATCTGGTGTAACAGTAGTGTAAATTTAAAAAAAAAAAAACTTTTTTGACTGTGAAACATCAGTCTGCTTGTGTAATCTAAATGCAGTTGCCTGCCTGCCAGCGTGTGTGCCAGGCCCACTTGCCCAGTGCCACCACTCATATCTGGTGTAACAGTAGTGTAAATTTAAAAAAAAAAAACTTTTTTGACTGTGAAACATCAGTCTGCTTGTGTAATCTAATTGCAGTTGCCTGCCTGCCAGCGTGTGTGCCAGGCTCACAGCATATACTGTGCCCACTTGCCCAGTGCCACCACTCATATCTGGTGTAACAGTAGTGTAAATTTAAAAAAAAACATCTTTTTTTGACTGTGAAACATCAGTCTGCTTGTGTAATCTAATTGCAGTTGCCTGCCTGCCAGCGTGTGTGTCAGGCTCACAGCGTATACTGTGTCCACTTGCCCAGTGCCACCACTCATATCTGGTGTAACAGTAGTGTAAATTTAAAAAAAAAAAACTTTTTTGACTGTGAAACATCAGCCTGCTTGTATAATCTAATTGCAGTTGCCTGCCAGCGTGTGTGCCAGGCTCACAGCGCATACTGTGCCCACTTGCCCAGTGCCACCACTCATATCTGGTGTAACAGTAGTGTAAATTTAAAAAAAAAAAAACTTTTTTGACTGTGAAACATCAGTCTGCTTGTGTAATCTAATTGCAGTTGCCTGCCTGCCAGCGTGTGTGCCAGGCTCACAGCGTATACTGTGCTCACTTGCCCAGTGCCACCACTCATATCTGGTGTAACAGTAGTGTAAATTTAAAAAAAAAAAACTTGTTTGACTGTGAAACATCAGTCTGCTTGTGTAATCTAATTGCAGTTGCCTGCCTGCCAGCGTGTGTGTCAGGCTCACAGCGTATACTGTGCCCACTTGCCCAGTGCCACCACTCATATCTGGTGTAACAGTAGTGTAAATTTAAAAAAAAAAACTTGTTTGACTGTGAAACATCAGTCTGCTTGTGTAATCTAATTGCAGTTGCCTGCCTGCCAGCGTGTGTGCCAGGCTCACAGCGTATACTGTGCCCACTTGCCCAGTGCCACCACTCATATCTTGTTTAATAGTAGTGTAAGTGTACATTTAAAAAAATAATAATTTTTTTGTACTGTGAAACATCAGTCTTCTTTTTTGTGTCAGGCTCACACCGTATACTGTGCCCACTTGCCCAGTGCCACCACTCATATCTTGTTTAATAGTAGTGTAAGTGTACATTTAAAAAAAAAAAACTTTTTGGACTGTGAAACATCAGTCTGCTTTTTTGTGTCAGGCTCACAGCGCATACTGTGCCCTCTTGCCCAGTGCCACCACTCATATCTTGTTTAATAGTAGTGTAAGTATACATTTTAAGAAAAAAACATTTTTGACTGTGAAACATGTCTGCTTTTTTGTGTCAGGCTCACAGCGTATACTGTGCCCACTTGCCCAGTGCCACCACTCATATCTTGTTTAATAGTAGTGTAAGTGTACATTTAAAAAAAAAAAACCTTTTTGGACTGTGAAACATCAGTCTGCTTTTTTGTGTCAGGCTCACAGCGTATACTGTGCCCACTTGCCCATTGCCACCACTCATATCATGTTTAATAGTAGTGTAAGTGTACATTTAAAAAAAATAAATCTTTTTGGACTGTGAAACATCAGTCTGCTTTTTTGTGTAAGGCTCACAGCGTATACTGTGCCCACTTGCCCAGTGCAACCACTCGTATCTTGTTTAATTGTAGTGTAAGTGTACATTAAAAAAAAAAAAACTTTTTGGACTGTGAAACATCAGTCTGCTTTTTTGTGTCAGGCTCACAGCGTATACTGTGCCCACTTGCCCAGTGCCACCACTCATATCTTGTTTAATAGTAGTGTAAGTGTACATTTAAAAAAAAAAACTTTTTGGACTGTGAAACATCAGTCTGCTTTTTTGTGTCAGGCTCACAGCGTATACTGTGCCCACTTGCCCAGTGCCACCACTCATATCATGTTTAATAGTAGTGTAAGTGTACATTTAAAAAAAAAAATATTTTTGGACTGTGAAACATCAGTCTGCTTTTTTGTGTAAGGCTCACAGCGTATACTGTGCCCACTTGCCCAGTGCAACCACTCGTATCTTGTTTAATAGTAGTGTAAGTGTACATTTAAAAAAAAAAAACTTTTTGGACTGGGAAACATCAGTCTGCTTTTTTGTGTCAGGCTCACAGCGTATACTGTGTCCACTTGCCCAGTGCCACCACTCATATCTTGTTTAATAGTAGTGTAAGTGTACATTTAAAAAAAAAAAACTTTTTGGACTGTGAAACATCAGTCTGCTTTTTTGTGTCAGGCTCACAGCGTATACTGTGCCCACTTGCCCAGTGCCACCACTCATATCATGTTTAATAGTAGTGTAAGTATACATTTAAAAAAAATATATATTTTTGGACTGTGAAACATCAGTCTGCTTTTTTGTGTCAGGCTCACAGCGTATACTGTGCCCACTTGCCCAGTGCCACCACTCATATCTTGTTTAATAGTAGTGTAAGTGTACATTTAAAAAAAAAAACTTTTTGGACTGTGAAACATCAGTCTGCTTTTTTGTGTCAGGCTCACAGCATATACTGTGCCCACTTGCCCAGTGCCACCACTCATATCATGTTTAATAGTAGTTTAAGTGTACATTTAAAAAAATATATATTTTTGGACTGTGAAACATCAGTCTGCTTTTTTGTGTAAGGCTCACAGCGTATACTGTGCCCACTTGCCCAGTGCAACCACTCGTATCTTGTTTAATAGTAGTGTAAGTGTACATTTAAAAAAAAAAAACTTTTTGGACTGTGAAACATCAGTCTGCTTTTTTGTGTCAGGCTCACAGCATATACTGTGCCCACTTGCCCAGTGCCACCACTCATATCTTGTTTAATAGTAGTGCAAGTGTACATTTAAAAAAAAATGACAGGCAGAGGCAGGCCACCCCGCAGGTGCCGTCGTGGTCATGGTGCTGTGATTCCCTTTGGCCCTAGAATAATACGCAGTGTTCAGAGGCCATGTACCATGAACTTGCAAAGTTCTGAGGACATAGTTGACTGGCTAACATAGGACACCCAATCTTCTACAGCTTCCGCTTGGAACCTTGACGCACCATCCTCCTCCAGCTTAGCTTTGGGCTCCTCTCAAGTTACCACTCGCCCGCCTGCCGCCACCACCAACACTAGCACCACAGCCACGTCACTTGATCTGTCAGAGGAGTTATTTACACATCAGTTTGAAGAAATGAGTAATGCGCAACCTTCATTGACAGAGGATGTAGATAACAGTGATATGTCTCAGTCAGGCAGCATTACAGACATGGACGTACGGTGTGATGATGATGATGTTGTACCCGCTGCTGCTTCCTTTGTTGACTTGTCAGATACAGGTGAAGCGGTTGATGATGACGATGCGTCCGTGGATGTTACGTGGGTGCCCGCTAGAAGAGAAGAAGAACAGAAGGAAAGTTCAGATGGGGAGACAGAGAGGAGGAGGAGGAGACGAGTTGGAAGCAGGGGGAGTTCGTCGCAAGGAGCTAGTGGCACAGTCAGACAGCATGCATCGGCACCCGGGGTCAGCCAGACAGCACGCCAATCAACGCATGCTGTTGCCACCACCAGAATGCCGTCATCGCAGAGCTCAGCAGTGTGTCATTTTTTTGTGTGTCTGCCTCTGACAACAGCGATGCCATTTGCAACCTGTGCCAAAAGAAACTGAGTCGTGGGAAGTCCAACACCCACCTAGGTACAACTGCTTTGCGAAGGCACATGATCGCACATCCCAAACGCCTATGGGATCAACACATGAGTACAAGCAGCACACAAGTCGCCATCCTCCTTCTGGTCCAGCATCTTCAGACACGTCAACCACTGCTGTCCTCCTTACCCCATCTCAACCATCCGCCACTCCGTCTCTCACCTTGAGCAGTTCCTGCTCATCACCAGCCCACAGTCAGGTGTCTGTCAAGGACATGTTTGAGCGTAAGAAGCCTATGTCACAAAGTCACCCCCTTGCCCGGCGTCTGACAGCTGGCTTGTCTGAACTCTTAGCCCGCCAGCTTTTACCATACAAGCTGGTGGAGTCTGAGGCGTTAAAAAAAATTGTAGCTATTGGGACACCACAGTGGAAGGTACCCGGCCAAAATTTCTTTGCACAAAAGGCAATCCCTAACCTGTACTCGATTGTGCAAAAGGAAGTAATGGCATGTCTGGCATACAGTGTTGGGGCAAGGGTCAATCTGACCACTGATACCTGGTCTGCAAATCATGGTCAGGGCAGGAATATCGCCTACACTGCGTATTGGGTAAACCTGCTGATGGCTGCCAAGCATGGAATGCATAGCTCTGCAGAGGAGTTGGTGATACCGCCACAACTTGCAGGCAGGCCTTCTGCCACCTCCTCTACTCCTCCTTCTCCATCCTCTTCCATAACCTCCTCGGCTGAGTCCTCTTCTGCTGCTGCGTCTTGCTCCACATCAACGGCACCCCCTCAGCTCCCCAGGTACTATTCCACATCCCGGATACGGCAGTGTCACGCCGTCTAGGGGTTGACTTGCCTGAAAGCAGAGAGTCACACCGGACCAGCACTCCTGTCTGCCCTGAACGCACAGGTGGATCAGTGGCTGACTCCGCACCAACTGGAGATTGGCAAAGTGGTTTCTGACAATGGAAGAAATTTGGTGGCGGCATTGAATTTGGGCAAGTTGACACGTGCCGTGCATGGCACATGTGTGTAATCTGATCGTACAACGCTTTGTGCATAAGTATCCAGGCTTACAGGACGTCCTGAAGCAGGCCAGGAAGGTGTGTGGCCATTTCAAGCATTCCTACACGGCCATGGCGCACATTTCAGATATCCAGCGGCGAAACAACATGCCAGTGAGGCGCTTGATTTGCGACAGCCCGACACGTTGGAATTCAACACTCCTAATGTTCGACCGCCTGCTCCAACAAGAAAAAGCCGTTAATGACTATTTGTATGACCGGGGTGCTAGGACAGCCTCTGCGGAGCTGGGAATTTTTTTGCCACGTTACTGGACGCTCATGCGCAATGCCTGTAGGCTTATGCGTCCTTTTGAGGAGGTGACAAACCTAGCCAGTCGCACCGAAGGGACCATCAGCGACATCATATCATTTGTTTTCTTCCTGGAGCGTGCCCTTCGAAGAGTGCTGGATCAGGCCGTAGATGAGCGTGAAGAGGAAGAGGAAGAGTTGTGGTCACCATCACCACCAGAAACAGCCTTATCAGCATCGCTTGCTGGACCAGCGGCAACGCTGGAAGAGGATTGTGAGGAAGAGGAGTCAGAGGAGGAATGTGGCTTTGAGGAGGAGGAGGAAGACCAACCACAACAGGCATCCCAGGGTGCTCGTTGTCACCTATCTGGTACCCGTGGTGTTGTACGTGGCTGGGGGGAAGAAGATACCTTCAGTGAGATCACTGAGGATGAGGAACGGGAAATGAGTAGCTCGGCATCCAACCTTGTGCAAATGGGGTCTTTAATGCTGTCGTGCCTGTTGAGGGACCCTAATATAAAAAAGCTGAAGGAGAACGACCTGTACTGGGTGTCCACGCTACTAGACCCCCGGTATAAGCATAAAGTGCCTGAAATGTTACCGAATTACCGCAAGTCGGAAAGGATGCAGCAGTTCCAAAAGAAATTAAAAAGTATGCTTTACACAGCGTATAAGGGTGATGTCACAGCACAACAGGAATTTAACAGGGGAAGAGGTGAAAGTAAACCTCCTCCTCCCATGGCCACGCCAGCAAGGACAGGACACTTTACAGTCGTGTTGTTGATGGAGGACAAGCAGAGCTTTTTAAGTCCTATGCATCACCACAGCTATTCGGGGTCCACCCTCAGAGAACGACTCGACCGACAGGTAGCAGACTACCTCACCTTAACTGCAGATCTCGACACTCTGAGGAGCGATGAACCCCTTGACTACTGGGTGTGCAGGCTTGACCTGTGGCCTGAGCTATCCCAATTTGCGATAGAACTTCTGGCCTGCCCCGCTTCAAGTGTCCTGTCAGAAAGGACCTTCAGTGCAGCAGAAGGTATTATCACTGAGAAGAGAAGTCGCCTAGGTCAAAAAAGTCTAGATTACCTCACCTTTATTAAGATGAATGAGGGATGGATCCCGAAGGGACTGACATTGGGCGATACATTCGACTAAAAAAGGCCTGATGAGATGAGCTGCCTTGGGCTAAAAATGGTCCACACGCTGCTGTATTTTATCTCTTAATGCGGATGACTTGCGTGACTTATCCGCCACCAACTAGGGTTCAAGCCGTAATGTTTTAGGGCACATTCTGCCTGGGAAACAAATATCAATTTTTCTGGCCGCTGCTACAGCAGCGGCTGCAACAATACCTAATTTTTCAGGCATGTGTACATGCCTAATTTTTCTGGCCTCTGGTGCAGCACTGTGGCTTCAAAAACCAAACCAATAAAAAGGGCACATAACAGGGATTAAACTGATAGGAATAGTACTACTTAACACACCACTCCTATCTGGTGGCACATTAGATTGCATTCGCAGTGCCCCAAATTTGAAGTAGGAGGACCGACCAAGCATCTTTTTCCATCTCCCGGTTCCTAAAATCCATGCCATATACACGTCCCCTGATAGGGGACGTAAAAGGGATTAAACTGATCAGAATAGTACTACTTAACACACCACTCATATCTGGTGGCACAGTAGATTGCACATGCAGTGCCCCAAATTTGAAGTAGGAGGACCGACCAAGCATCTTTTTCCATCTCCCGGTTCCTAAAATCCATGTCATATACACGTCCCCTGATAGGGGACGTAACAGGGATTAAACTGATCAGAATAGTACTACTTAACACACCACTCCTATCTGGTGGCACAGTAGATTGCACGCGCAGTGCCCCAAATTTGAAGTAGGAGGACCGACCAAGCATCTTTTTCCATCTCCCTGTTCCTAAAATCCATGCCATATACACTTCCCCTGATAGGGGACGTAAAAGGGATTAAACTGATCAGAATGGTACTACTCAACACACCACTCCTATCTGGTGGCACAGTAGATTGCACGTGCAGTGCCCCAAATTTGAAGTAGGAGGACCGAACAAGCATCTTTTTCCATCTCCCGGTTCCTAAAATCCGTGCCATATACACGTCCCCTGATAGGGAACGTAACAGGGATTAAACTGATCAGAATAGTACTACTTAACATACCACTCCTATCTGGTGGCACAGTAGATTGCACGTGCAGTGCCCCAAATTTGAAGTAGGAGGACCAACCAAGCATCTTTTTCCATCTCCCGGTTCCTAAAATCCATGCCATATACACGTCCCCTGATAGGGGACGTAACAGGGATTAAACTGATCAGAATAGTACTACTTAACACACCACTTCTATCTGGTGGCACAGTAGATTGCATGCGCAGTGCCCCAAATTTGAAGTAGGAGGACCGACCAAGCATCTTTTTCCATCTCCTGGTTCCTAAAATCCATGCCATATACACGTCCCCTGATAGGGGACGTAACAGGGATTAACCTGATCAGAATAGTACTACTTAACACACCACTCATATCTGGTGGCACAGTAGATTACACGCACAGTGCCCCAAATTTGAAGTAGGAGGACCGACCAAGCATCTTTTTCCATCTCCCGGTTCCTAAAATCCATGCCATATACATGTCCCCTGATAGGGGACGTAACAGGGATTAAACTGATCAGAATAGTACTACTTAACACACCACTCCTATCTGGTGGCACAGTAGATTGCACGCGCAGTGCCCCAAATTTGAAGTAGGAGGACCGACCAAGCATCTTTTTCCATCTCCCGGTTCCTAAAATCCATGCCATATACATGTCCCCTGATAGGGGACGTAACAGGGATTAAACTGATCAGAATAGTACTACTTAACACACCACTCCTATCTGGTGGCACAGTAGATTGCACGCGCAGTGCCCCAAATTTGAAGTAGGAGGACAGACCAAGCATCTTTTTCCATCTCCTGGTTCCTAAAATCCATGCCATATACACTTCCCCTGATAGGGGACGTAACAGGGATTAAACTGATCAGAAGAGTACTACTTAACACACCACTCATATCTGGTGGCACAGTAGATTACACGCACAGTGCCCCAAATTTGAAGTAGGAGGACCGACCAAGCATCTTTTTCCATCTCCCGGTTCCTAAAATCGATGCCATATACATGTCCCCTGATAGGGGACGTAACAGGGATTAAACTGATCAGAATAGTACTACTTAACACACCACTCATATCTGGTGGCACTGAGAAAAGAAGTCGCCTAGGTCAAAAAAGTCTAGATTACCTCACCTTTATTAAGATGAACGAGGGATGGATCCCGAAGGGACTGACATTGGGCGATACATTCGACTAAAAAAGGCCTGATGAGATGAGCTGCCTTGGGCTAAAAATGGTCCACATGCTGCTGTATTTTATCTCTTAATGCGGATGACTTGCGTGACTTATCCGCCACCAACTAGGGTTCAAGCCGTAATGTTTTAGGGCACATTCTGCCTGGGAAAAAAATATCAATTTTTCTGGCCGCTGCTACAGCAGCGGCTGCAACAGTACCTAATTTTTCAGGCATGTGTACATGCCTAATTTTTCTGGCCTCTGGTGCAGCACTGTGGCTTCAAAAACCAAACCAATAAAAAGGGCACATAACAGGGATTAAACTGATAGGAATAGTACTACTTAACACACCACTCCTATCTGGTGGCACATTAGATTGCATTCGCAGTGCCCCAAATTTGAAGTAGGAGAACCGACCAAGCATCTTTTTCCATCTCCCGGTTCCTAAAATCCATGCCATATACACGTCCCCTGATAGGGGACGTAACAGGGATTAAACTGATCAGAATAGTACTACTTAACACACCACTCATATCTGGTGGCACAGTAGATTGCACATGCAGTGCCCCAAATTTGAAGTAGGAGGACCGACCAAGCATCTTTTTCCATCTCCCGGTTCCTAAAATCCATGTCATATACACGTCCTCTGATAGGGGACGTAACAGGGATTAAACTGATCAGAATAGTACTACTTAACACACCACTCCTATCTGGTGGCACAGTAGATTGCACGCGCAGTGCCCCAAATTTGAAGTAGGAGGACCGACCAAGCATCTTTTTCCATCTCCCTGTTCCTAAAATCCATGCCATATACTTTTCCCCTGATAGGGGACGTAAAAGGGATTAAACTGATCAGAATAGTACTACTTAACACACCACTCCTATCCAAATTTGAAGTAGGAGGACCGAACAAGCATCTTTTTCCATCTCCCGGTTCCTAAAATCTGTGCCATATACACGTCCCCTGATAGGGGACGTAACAGGGATTAAAATGATCAGAATAGTACTACTTAACACACCACTCCTATCTGGTGGCACAGTACATTGCACGTGCAGTGCCCCAAATTTGAAGTAGGAGGACCGACCAAGCATCTTTTTCCATCTCCCGGTTCCTAAAATCCATGCCATATACACGTCCCCTGATAGGGGACGTAACAGGGATTAAACTGATCAGAATAGTACTACTTAACACACCACTCCTATCTGGTGGCACAGTAGATTGCATGCGCAGTGCCCCAAATTTGAAGTAGGAGGACCGACCAAGCATCTTTTTCCATCTCCTGGTTCCTAAAATCCATGCCATATACACGTCCCCTGATAGGGGACGTAACAGGGATTAACCTGATCAGAATAGTACTATTTAACACACCACTCATATCTGGTGGCACAGTAGATTACACGCACAGTGCCCCAAATTTGAAGTAGGAGGACCAACCAAGCATCTTTTTCCATCTCCCGGTTCCTAAAATCCATGCCATATACATGTCCCCTGATAGGGGCCTAACGGGGATTAAACTGATCAGAATAGTACTACTTAACACACCACTCCTATCTGGTGGCACAGTAGATTGCACGCGCAGTGCCCAAAATTTGAAGTAGGAGGACCGACCAAGCATCTTTTTCCATCTCCCGGTTCCTAAAATCGATGCCATATACATGTCCCCTGATAGGGGACGTAACAGGGATTAAACTGATCAGAATAGTACTACTTAACACACCACTCCTATCTGGTGGCACAGTAGATTGCACTCGCAGTGCCCTAAATTTGAAGTAGGAGGACCGACCAAGCATCTTTTTCCATCTCCCGGTTCCTAAAATCCATGCCATATACACATCCCCTGATAGGGGACGTAACAGGGATTAAACTGATCAGAATAGTACTACTTAACATACCACTCCTATCTGGTGGCACAGTAGATTGCACGTGCAGTGCCCGCCCAAATTTGAAGTAGGAGGACCGACCAAGCATCTTTTTCCATCTCCCGGTTCCTAAAATCCATGCCATATACAAGTCCCCTGATAGGGGACGTAACAGGGATTAAACTGATCAGAATAGTACTACTTAACACACCACTCCTATCTGGTGGCACAGTAGATTACACGCACAGTGCCCCAAATTTGAAGTAGGAGGACCGACCAAGCATCTTTTTCCATCTCCCGGTTCCTAAAATCCATGCCATATACACGTCCCCTGATAGGGGACGTAACAGGGATTAAACTGATCAGAATAGTACTACTTAACACACCACTCATATCTGGTGGCACAGTAGATTACACGCACAGTGCCCCAAATTTGAAGTAGGAGGACCGACCAAGCATCTTTTTCCATCTCCCGGTTCCTAAAATCCATGCCATATACACGCCCCCTGATAGGGGACGTAACAGGGATTAAACTGATCAGAATAGTACTACTTAACACACCACTCATATCTGGTGGCACAGTATATTGCATGCGCAGTGCCCCAAATTTGAAGTAGGAGGACCGACCAATCATCTTTTTCCATCTCCCGGTTCCTAAAATCCATGCCATATACACGTCCCCTGATAGGGGACGTAACAGGGATTAAACTGATCAGAATAGTACTACTTAACACACCACTCATATCTGGTGGCACAGTAGATTACACGCACAGTGCCCCAAATTTTAAGTAGGAGGACCGACCAAGCATCTTTTTCCATCTCCCGGTTCCTAAAATCCATGCCATATACACGTCCCCTGATAGGGGACGTAACAGGGATTAAACTGATCAGAATAGTACTACTTAACATACCACTCATATCTGGTGGCACAGTAGATTGCACGCGCAGAGCCCCAAATTTGAAGTAGGAGGACCGACCAAGCATCTTTTTCCATCTCACGCTTCCTAAAATCCATGCCATATACACGTACCCTGATAGGGGACGTAACATGGATTAAACTGATCAGAATAGTACTACTTAACACACCACTCATATCTGGTGGCACAGTAGATTGCACGAGCAGTGCCCCAAATTTGAAGTAGGAGGACCGACCAAGCATCTTTTTCCATCTCCCGATTCCTAAAATCCATGCCATATACACGTCCCCTGATAGGGGACGTAACAGGGATTAAACTGATAGGAATTGTACTACTTAACACACCTTATAATAATGCAGAGAGAGGCAACGCAGAGAGAGGAGTCTGAAGAAGCCGAGTCAGAGGAGGAAGGTGGCTTTGAGGAGGTGGAAGACCAAACACAGCAGGCATCCCAGGGGGCTTGTTGTCACCTTTCGGGGACCCTTGGTGTTGTACATTTCTGGGTGGAGGAAGATACCTTCAATGACATCAGTGAGGACAAGGAACGGGACATGGCTAGCTTGGTATCCAACCTTGTGCAAATGGGGAGTTTGCGGTTGTGCAAATGGACTGTTTGCAGTTGTTTGCAGTGCGTTAAAGGGACAGTCTAGGCCAAAATAAACTTTCATGATTCAGATAGAGCATGTAATTTTAAACAATTTTCCAATTTACTTTTATCACCAATTTTGCTTTGTTCTCTTGGTATTCTTAGTTGAAAGCTTAACCTAGGAGTTTCATATGCTAATTTCTTAGACCTTGAAGCCCACCTCTTTCAGATTGCATTTTAACAGTTTTTCACCACTAGAGGGTGTTAGTTCACGTATTTCATATAGATAACACTGTGCTCGTGCACGAGAAGTTATCTGGGAGCAGGCACTGATTGGCTAGACTGCAAGTCTGTCAAAAGAACTGAAAAAAGGGGCAGTTTGCAGAGGCTTAGATACAAGATAATCACAGAGGTTAAAAGTATATTATTATAAATGTGTTAGTTATGCAAAACTGGGAAATGGGTAATAAAGGGATTATCTATCTTTTAAAACAATACAAATTCTGGTGTAGACTGTCCCTTTAATCGGGGAGTTTGGTCTGTCACTGTGAAGCGGGCGTAACCCTTACACTACCTGATCGATACAACACCATACCTGATGTTTTAAATCACGTTATTCCAAACAATTTAGGAAAGTTAGGTGATTTATGCCCTTTATGGCTTAAAACCAGACTCTGCATCAACTATGTAATTTTCCATGGGAGTTTTGCCATGGATCCCCCTCCGGCAAGCCACAGTCCAGGTGTTAGTCCCCTTGAAACAACTTTTCCATCACTATTGTGGCCAGAAAGAGTTCCTGTGAGTTTTAAAGTTCGCCTGCCTATTGAAGTCTATGGCGGTTCGCCCGGTTCGCCCGTTCGCGAACAGTTGCGGAAGTTCGCATTCGCCGTTCGCGAACGCAAAATTTTAGGTTTGCGACATCACTATCCAACACAGGTCGATTCTTACGTCACTCCAGATGTTCCAAAGGTTTTCAATCCGCCGCATCCAGGGCTCATGTAGCTCATGTTCGCTGAATCAGCCAATCAGATTGAGCTCGCATTCTATTGGCTGTTCCGATCAGCCAATAGAATGCAAGCTCAATCCGATTGGCTGATTGGATCAGCCAATCGGATTGAACTTCAAGTTCTAGTTGCGGCGGTGTAGGGGGGGGCAGGATAGGGGTTAATAAATTTATTGTAGGTGGCGACGGTGTAGGGGGGGCAGATTAGGGGCTAATAAGTTTAATATAGGTGGCGGCGGCATCCGGGAGTGGCGGTTTAGGGGTTAATACATTTATTATAGGTGGCGGCGGTATAGGGGGGGAAGGATAGGGGTTACTAGGTATAATGTAGGTGGCGGTGGGCTCCGGGAGCGGCGGTTTAGGGGTTAATACATTTATTATAGTTGCGGCGGGGTCTAGGAGCGGCGGTTTAGGGGTTAATAACTTTATTTAGTTGTGGGGGGCTCCGGGGGCGCCGGTATAGGGGGTAGAACAGTGTAGTTTAGTGAGTGCTTAGTGACAGGGGTATCAATAAAGCTGGGAAAAAGCCGAAGAGCAGCGAGATGGGATGAGTGATAACTATCACAGTCCGCTGCTCATCGCCCCATACTTGGTGCGCAGCTTTTTGACAGCTTTATTGATAACTTTGGCAAGCGTATTCAGGTCCGCGGCGGCGATGTGAGGCAAGCTTAGGCGGCGTATTAGGGCCGGCGATGGCAGGTAAGTAGACACGTTGATAACTAGGCCTCATAGTCTTTCAACTAAAAATCCATTTTAGTTTTAGTCGTATTTTAGTCATCAGAATTTCTTTAGTTTTATACTCATTTTAGTCGAATTTT
Source organism: Bombina bombina (assembly GCF_027579735.1). Taxonomy (NCBI): domain Eukaryota; kingdom Metazoa; phylum Chordata; class Amphibia; order Anura; family Bombinatoridae; genus Bombina; species Bombina bombina. Next base: position 51,910,535 of record NC_069501.1, on the reverse strand, counting down.
AATCGACGAAATTAACACTGATACAAACTTACCTGTGAAATAAAAATAAAAACTAAGCTAGCTACAATATGACTAGCTAGCTTAGGTTTTATTTCACAGGTAAGTATGTATTTAGTTTTAAATAGGAATTATTTAGTTAATAATTGTAAGTTTATTTTAGCTCTATTTTACTTATATTAAAGTTAGGGGGTGTTAGGGTTTAGGTTTAGGCTTAGGGTTACGTTAGGGTTACGTTAGGGTTAGGTTTAGGGGTTAATATATAGTTTAATTTAGGTTGTTGCGATGTTGGGGGCTGGCATTTAGGGGTTAATAGGTTTATTTAGTGACAGTGATGTGGGGGAGCGGCAGAATAGTGGTTAATATATTTATTTAGGTGGTGGCGATAATGGAAGCAGAAGATTAGGGGTTAATAACATTATGTAGGTGGCAGCGATGTCGGGGGCAGCAGATTAGGGGTGTTTAGACGTGGAGTTTATGTTAGGGTGTTAGGTTTAAACATTACTTTTTTTCCCCATAGACATCAATGGGACTGCGTTACAGAGCTTTTCTTTCGGCGACCGCAGGTGTTAAGCTTTTTTCTGACCCATTGATGTCTACGGGGAAAGTGTGCATGAGCATGTCAAAACAGCGCTTGTATTTTGTGCGGTATCGAGCTTAAAAGCACCATATCGCACGCACAAGCCGGCTGTTTGAAAACTTGTAATGACTGCGCAATAGAGGGTTAAATAATGCAACTTTTGTTGCATTTGTTAATTTCCCTATAGCGCGCATAACTCGTAATCTAGCTGTTTATTAGGTAGTTTGCGATGTGGGTGAATGGCGGATTAGGGGTTAATAGTTTACATAGGCCTATTGCGATGTGGGGGTTGGCAGATTGGGGTTAATATACTTTATTAGTTATTGCGGTGGGGGATTGAGGCTGACAGGTAGATATTGCGCATGCATTAGGTGTTAGTACATATTTTTAGGAAGTTACGGTGCTTACATTTTCAGCGCAAGGCTTGCTGCGCCTACCTATGTGTGGTGAGGTGAAAATGGAGTAACATTTCTACATTTTTGCCATGTAAGTCCTTGCACTAAATATGTGATACCGATTTTTGCGATGCAGTTCTATGTTAGCTTATGGGAGTAAAAATAGCGGCCGATGGGTCAAATATACGCGCCACATTTATATGCGGCGCCGTATATGTGATAGCAAAACCGGACTAAACACCGGCATTACCGGCTTTTGCAGGCAACGCCGCATATGTTATCTCGCCCATAGTTTGAAATTTCAAAGTTAAAGGAACAGTGGTTACACTACCTGGACGGGGCAGAGAAAGGAAGCTATTAATGGCTGCAAGTAACCAGACTTCTGAGAAAGCAGGTTGAGAAAAACCCTTGAGTGACTGCAAAAGACCTGCAGCAAGACTTGGTGGCAAGAGGCACTGATGTTTCAGCTTGCACAGGCGCATACTAAAAGCAGAAGATTACCATGCCAGAACTCCAAGACGTACACCCCTACTGACCCAAAAGCATGAGAAAAGTCTGCTCCAGTATGCTCAAAATTATATAAATAAGCCACAGACGTTTTGGGATTAAGTTCTGTGGAGTGATTAAACAAAACTGGAACTTTTTAGCCTGATAGATCAGCGGTATGTCTGGAGGAAGAAAAATGAAGCATACGTGGTGGCTTGGTGATGCTCCTGGGCTGATTTTCATCCTCTGGTACTGGAAACCTGCAGCGTGTGGAAGGCAAGATGGATTAATTGAAGTATCAGGAAATCCTAGGAAAAAACTTCATGCCATCTGTGAGGAAGCTGAAGCTTGGGCGTCATTGGACCTTCCAACAGGACATTGATCCCAAGCAAACCTCAAATTCCACCAAGGCTTGGTTGCAGAAGAAGACCTGGAAGATTCCACAAGTCACCTGACTTGAACCCCATAGAAAATCTCTGGTGATATTTGAAAAATGTGGCGGTTGCAGCACACAAATCCAAGAATATTACTGAACTGGAGGCCATTGCTCATGTGGAATGGGCTAAGATTCCTCAGGAACGCTGCCAGAAGTTGGTGTCTGGCTATGCATCTTGTTTAAGCAGCTCATAACAGCAAAAGGGTGCTCTGCTAAGTAGTAAAGATGCTTGCCATGAAGGGGCTGAATAATTTTGAGACTGCAGAATTCTTCAAAAGTTGCATTTTTCAGTTAAATTTGGGGAAAGCATTCGTTGTGTTCAGCTATTTCTATTTCTTTTGTTTGATTTATTCATTTCAAACAGCTGAATGTCTGTAAAGTTTAATAATAAACCGGATTTGCAAAGGGGGTTGAATAATTTTGATTACAACTGTGTGTGTGTGTATATATATATATATATATATATATATATATATATATATATATATATATATAAATATATATATATACAGTATATATAACATTTTCTTCTAAGTGAAAAACAGATTATTTGAATTTTTCCCATTAAAAAAAACACACGCATTCCCTTAGTTTCAATGGATAGATTTAGGTTTGAGAGGTTCATATAAGGTCTCATACCTGCTACAGAAGACTAAAAGGGACAGTCAATGACATTTTTTGTATTTTTTATAAAGATAGATAATCCCTTTATTACCCATTACTCAGTTTTGCACAGCGAACATGGTTATATTAATATATTTTTACCCTCCGTAATTACCTTGTATCTTAGACTCTTTTGAAAGCCCTCTGATCACATGACTTTTTATTTATTATCCATTGACTTGCATTTTAGCTGTGTTGTGCACAACCCACGGGCATGAGCACAATGTTATCTATGTGGTCCACATGAACTTGCAGTCTCCTGTTGTGAAAAGCTAATACAAAAGCATGTGATAAGAGGCTCTCTGTAGTGACTTACAAACTGGCCAAAATTTAGAGGTTTGAATGTTATAAAGTATATAAATATAACATTGGTGGTGCAAACCCTTTAAATCACTGAAAATTCTATATAAAAAAGGAGAAATTAAGAGAGTAAAATGTTATACTGTCAAAACAGAAAGGGATTTCAACACTTCATATCATTTTATAAACTCATACGAAAAAGTAATTAATAAGCACATATCATTTATTAATTACAAATGTATATCTCTGAGCAAAAAAATGGGTCAAGACAAATTGTAAAAAAGAAGGAAGTCGGGGTGGAAGAAAGAGAAAAAGATATAAGAATGGAACAAGTAACCAATCTAAATACTTCCTGACTAGCACAGAGAACAATAAGAACCAGGTATTCAGGGAGGTGGAGAGGAGCCCCCCCAGAGATGAGAATAAGAACCAAAAGGGATTACCAGGGGGGGAATCTAGATGAATACCACTCTGATTATGAGTTACAGATCGTGAATTTGTCTTCCTTGCCTTTAAATCAAGCACACATTAGCTTTTTAAAGAAAGGCTTATCTTTTTGCCCATCAAGGAAGTTAGACAAATTCACGGTAACTAAAAGGACAGCAAACCCAAAAATGTTCTGGCAGCTAGATGACCACATCTAGTTATCCAATCACAAGAGACAAATGTGCATGGGTGAAACTACAGGGGGTGCAGAGGTTGCAATTGCGACTGGGCCCCCAAGGGTGGGGGCCCAGCTTAAAAATTATATTTTTTTATGGTTTTTTTTTATAAAAAATGTTGACCTGCCACTGCCTGCACTGATATCATGTGAGTGTGACATGATGCTTCACTAGTGTCTCTGACTACAGGGGTTAGTCTTTCTGTTTTACCCATTGGTGTTTATGTGTGTGTGTGTGTGTGTGTGTATGTATGTATGTATGTGACTGTGTGTGTATGTGTGTATGTATGTGTCTGTGTGTGTATGTATGTATGTATGTATGTATGTGACTGTGTGTGTATGTATGTATGTATGTGACTGTGTGTGTATGTATGTATGTATGTGACTGTGTGTGTATGTATGTATGTATGTATGTGACTGTGTGTGTATGTATGTATGTATGTGTCTGTGTGTGTATGTATGTATGTATGTGTCTGTGTGTGTATTTATGTATGTATGTGTCTGTGTGTGTATTTATGCATGTATGTGTGTATGGTTGTGGAACCAGCAAATTACAGACTTTGTTACTACAGCAAGGGGGGCAGGGGTAAACAGTGTCACTATACAGTAACACTATATAAAGTATGGGGGGGCTGGACCATGTCACAGGCTACTGTGGTCACTCTATAAAGTACTGGGGTGGGTAGGGTCAGGCCAGCCATCTCACCGGCAGATTACAGACTGTGTCACTGACTCACTATATACAGTATTGGTGGGTTAAACAGTGACACTATATACAGTAATAGGGGGTCAGACCATCTCACAGACTGTGGGCACAGGATACCTCCTTTTGCAGACATGTAATCAGATTCCCATTTTTTTTCTGTGTTAAATGTTAAAAAAAAAAAAAATATGTATCAAATTCACTTTTTTTTGGAGGGGTCCCCCACCCCTCCAAAAAAAAGTGAATTTGATACATATTTTTTTTTTAGATTGTGAATTCTAGTTACGCCTCTGCAAATGTGTATGCACCAATTAGCTGCTAGCTCCCACTAGTTTTGGATATGTGCTCATTCTTTTCCACAAGGGATAATCAGATAACAAAGCACATTTAAAAATAGAAGCAAATTTTCAAGTGTCTTAAAATAACATGCTCTATCTGAATCATGCAAGATCTATTTTGACTTTCCTATCTCTTTAAGGACTTACATCTGTTTGCACGTAAAGTGGTACTATCACAGATTATGGGAAAAAATGAAAGATAATGCAACAACAGATATTGATAATTTAACAAAAGAAGACAGAGATGCTTTAGACATATTGGGGCCCATTTATCAAGCTCCGTATGGAGCTTGAGGGCCAGTGTTTCTGGCGAGCCTTCTAAAGACCGCTGCTCCATAACCCTGTCCGCCTGCTCTGAAGAGATGAACAGACATCGCCGCAATTCAACCCTATCGAGTACGATTGAGTTGATTGACACCCCCTGTTGGCAGCCTATTGGTCTCCGCATTCAGCGAGGTCTGTTAGACCTGATACGCACTGTCGGATCAGGTTCGACAGACCTTTGTTAAATAGGCCCCATTAACTAGCTAATCAGAAAAAGGTGAAGGAACTAGTAATGAAATACAATCCTTTTCTGATGAAGAATTATGCCCTACAGTTACATTGGGTTTAAAATCTAAATCAAGCTTTATGCCTCCTTTATCCCTGGTACCTGTAGTTCAGCTATTTGTAAAAGAAGTTGAAAGGGAAGTGGATAAGATTGTGGAAAACAATTTGACAAAAAAGAGAGGATTGCGTTAAATGATCTTGTAAATACTCCAAGTATTATCATAAAGCAAGCGGACAAGGGAGGGAACCTGGTGGTGATGAATGAAGTAGAAAAATATGTGATGAAAGTTAGAAAACAGTTACGTAACAAAGCGCAGTATCAGGCCCTTTCTTCCAACCCCATACAGAAGATTCAAGGAGCATTAGTGCATATACTAAATAGTGCTAGGAAGGGAAGCATCATAAATAGTAAGGAATTTGAGTATCTATATATCTATAAGAATTCTGTTCTTTTACTGCATCCCCAAATTGCACAAAAACTTGATGGATCCTCTGGGACGTCCTATTATTTTGGGGATAGGAAGTATCAATGAATATATTGCAACTATGTAGATAGTTTTCTAAAACCATTTGTTTCTGCATTACCAACGTTTGGACAGGACACAAGTGACTTATTACGTAAACTGGACAGAATTTAGGTTGACTCTGATACTCTGTTAGTTTCTTTCAATGTTGAGGCATTGTATTTCTCTATTCTACATGAGACAGGTATTCGAGCAGCAAGGCACTTTCTTGAAACTAGAGGGGTTACATTTAAGAAAAACCCTTTTTAATAGAGTTATTACAGTTCATCCTGCAAAATAATGAGTTTAAATTTGACAGAAGATTCTATAAACAAATAAGGGGAAATGCAATGGGCGCTACATGTGCACCCTCCTATGCCTTTCTAGATCTTGGATTATGGGAACTGCTCCTAGTCTTTGAAGAAATGAATCAGTGCATTGTGACATCAGTTCCACTGTGGCTCCGCTATGTGGATAATGTGTTTGTTCTCTGGAAAGGCACCCTTGAGTCATTGTAAACATGACTATAGTGAATCTGAACTGTCTTTTCTTGATGTTAAATTGTTTGAAAAGAGACAGCAACAAACAAGTTGTTTCTAGCTTCTAGCCATCACTCACAATCATTGATTAGGGTATTCCAGTTGGACAGTTTCTGCGTCTACGCAGAAATGACTCAAGCACAAATAAATGTGAAAGTCACGCTACAGAAATGTTTAATAGGTTCCATGCTAAGGGTTACTCTCAAAGAAATTTAAATTAGCTATATAGGGCACAAAAGGTAGATAGAGATACGCTCCTCTATAATAAAAAAGGACAAAACAACAAAAAATACTGTAAGGTTTGTGACACAATGTAATAGTCATTGAAATCAGATTAGAACACTGGTTTTCAACTCTGTTCTCAGACCTCCCTAACAGGCCACATTTTGAGGCTATCTGAACTCGAGCACAGGTGAAATAAACAGCTGATTAGTAAACATCATTATTTTACCTGCTCTCATCTAAAGTAATCCAGAAAACCTGGACTGTTGGGGAGGCTTATGGACAGGTTTGAAAACCAGTGGATTAGAATGATTCTAAATAGAAATGGCAATTTCTAATGAAGGATGAGAATGTAAAGGAAGTGGTAGGTAAGGCACCATCCCTTGTAGCACATACGGCTCCTAATTTGAAAGATAGATTAGTAAAGAGCAACTATAGTAAAAGTCTAACTGAAAATGACTGGATAGAGAGACAAAATACATCCCAATGTGGCAGCTGTGTGCTATGTAAAAAAATTGTCCAAACTAAAAAATTCTTTACTGGGAAAATAATGATGTAAAATTTGCTGTATTGTTCATGTCTCATGTTCTATACCAGTAAAACTAAAAGGATGTTATAAGATAGGGTAACATAGCATAGAAATTACATAAACAAAGCAAAGGAAGGTGAAATCAACAGCAATGTTGCTTTACACTTTAAAATGTGTCATAATTGTTCAGTAGATGAGCTTAAAGTGACAGCAAACTTTGCTGAATGAAAAATACTATTAAAAACAGGCACCCCCCCCCCCCCTCCGCCAATTTAATTTTTTTTTTTTTTTTTTTTTTTATTATCCCCCTATACTAAACTAAGAATATGACAAAGTTAGAAAGTATTACATTTGTTTCGTGGAACATTGGAGGTCTCACATCCCCCATAAAAAGGACAGCAATTTTAAACCAATTGAGGAAAATAAAGTCTGACATAGTATTCCTCCAGGAAACGCATTTAAAAATAGAGGAAACTAGGAAACTAAAGAAATCCTGGGTAAAGGAGGTACTGGCCACTCCAAGTTTAAACAGGAAAAGAGGCGTAGCCATACTCTTGGGGAAAAAGATAATGGCCAATGGCTTAGAGATTCTTAGTACAAAGGTAGACCCAGAGGGGAGATTCATACTGTTAAAAATCAAGGTGGCGAAAACCATATACACACTATGTAACCTATACGCACCTAATGTGATAGACGCATCTTTCTGGGACTCATTAAATAAAATTATGTTATTCCAGGAAGGCTTTTTGATATGCGGGGGTGATTTTAACATGGCCCCACAATATCCGCTAGACAGATTAAGATCAGTTGCTAATCAACTCAAAAATAAAAGAGATAACCTGGAAACCAAGATTTTTAAAAAAATCACACAGAATTTGGCAATAAAAGACATTTGGAGACTGCAGAATCCAGAGACAAGAAACTTTACATGCTTATCTAGGGCCCATAAATCATTTTCCAGAATTGACCTATTTTTAGTGGACACTAAGCTCTTAGAGCAGAAAGTAATGACAGAGATCTTACCTATCTCCCTCTTGGACCATGCCCCCATTGTTCTTCAGTTTCAGGAACCTGATAAGAGATGCAAACAAGCACGTTTTTTTTTTTCCCAGGTATCTATCAAAAGATTTAAAATTTAAAAATTGGCTCAATCTCAAATTTAAAGAATATGCGGAGCACAATGTTGAGTATAGTAGGCATCCTATGATATTTTGGGAGGCAGCAAAAGCTGTTTTAAGGGGTGAAATAATATCTTATACAGCTAATCTTCAGAAAAAAATCAAAACCAGAGAGAAAGAAGTGATTAGTTCATTAATCAACTCCTATAACCACTATCTCTTAGATAAATCAAGGATTAATTGGCTTAAATATATAAAGGCTAAAAATGAGAGAGATACATATTTAACCTACCAGGCTTCGCAAAAAGAATTAAAACTCCAAGCCAAACTTTACAGATTTGGAAATAAAACAGGTAAGCTCCTGGCTAATTTAGTAAAAGGATCAAAAGGAGCAACCGTGATTGAGTCACTCCAACAGGAAGGCAAAACAATAACTAGGTCAGAGGAGATAGCAGACCTCTTGTTCACATATTTTCAGAAGTTATATTCATCTAAAAAATCTGATAAGACCCAATCTGCTCAATTCTGGAGACAGTTGACACCCCCATCTCTAGGGAGGGAAGAGTTAGAGATCCTAAACGCTCCTATCATTGAGCTGGAAATAGAGAAAGTCATTAACAAACTTGCATCGGACAAGGCACCCGGCCCAGACTCATTACCAAATGAATTTTATAAAATTCTTTCGCCATCGATAGTTCCAAATCTTTGTAATCTATATAATGCAATATACATAGACGGGCTTCCAATTCCCCCCTCTTTCTCGGCATCAAACACAATATTAATACCTAAACAGGGTAAAGACCCTACCTTGAAAGAGTCATACAGACCCATAGCCCTACTGAACATAGACTATAAGATTTTAACATCTATCTTAGCAAACAGACTACAATCTATCCTACCTATAATTATACACAAAGATCAAGCAGGTTTTCTTTACAAACGCAACTCATCAGCAAAGATAAGAGAAGTTCTGTTGACGGTAGACTATTTTAAGACAGAGGTGGGCATGGAGGGGGGGGAGGACATCCCTGACCAGGCAGTCATTTCCATAGATGCGGAAAAAGCATTTGACTCGGTTCATTATGATCATATAACAGAGTCTTTACTTAAATTTGGGTTTGAAGGTAAATTCTGTCAACTGATTAAAAATCTATACAACAAACCATCTACAAGACTGCTGGTTAACGGTTCCCTTACCTCAGAGATTATACTGGAGAGGGGAACCCGCCAGGGGTGTCCTCTCTCCCCCCTGCTTTTCGACATTTCATTAGAGCCCTTAGCTATGATGGTAAGACATCAATTAGAAGGCATAAAAATACGAAATAAGGAGCTTAAAATTGCATTATATGCAGATGACATCCTTCTCTACATAGCAAATATCAAAGACAACCTGCCAAAGTTAATACTGCTTATCAAACAATTTGGTTCTTTTTCAGGCTATAAAGTCAACACTTCAAAATCAGAAATGCTATGGCTGAGAAAAAATAAAAAATCACCATCAAACATACCCTTTAAGATAGTGTCAGAGGCCTTTAAATATCTAGGTGTCCTAATTCCATCTAACATAGACAAGCTCTATGAATTAAATATTCCCCCAATATTGCAGGATATCAAACAGAGTTTAACAAATTGGCAAAGTCTTCCTCTGTCCATAACTGGTAGGATAGCTTTGTTCAAAATGGTATTACTGCCAAAACTGCTATATATCCTCCAAAATGTTCCAATAATTCTCAAAGGGAAAGACATTCGGCAGTTGAATGCGGTATTGAGAAGATACATCTGGCAGGGCAAAAAACCAAGAATTGCTTTTTTTAAATTACAACTACCAAGAAACCAAGGGGGGTTTGCACTGCCGGATGTACGTCTGTATAATATGGCTTATTTAGCACGCATTGTGGCAGATTGGATCTTTTCCAAAGACTATATAACAAATAACGATTTAGAGAATAACATTTGCTACCCATTCCTACCAGTAGCCTTAATACATTGTAAATCCAAATCAATACCGCAGGAACTGAAATCATTTAAAACAATTTACAACCCTATACAAAGTTGGTGGAAATTGGGCAAGCTCCTATTAATAGATGGTAATGCATCTAAGTTTGTTCCATTTCGGGGCAACCCGAAATTTCCGGCTGGCCTAGACTCAGCTATATTTCAAAGATGGCATACGGTAGGATTGGACAGGGCTATTCAGTTTATAGATAGAGAGAATCAAGCGATTAAAACTTATGAATCACTCAGGCAGGAATTTGATATCTACAACAGAGAATTATTTGCCTACTTGCAGGCCAGACACTTTGTAACAGAACTCAGGAGGGAGGTAAACGGAAGATGGACGTGGGGGAAATTGGAGGGGTGGTTAGAAATGGTGAAAAATGGTCAGTCCTCCATCTCACCATGCTATTATATGCTAGTTTCCCTTAAGGGTATATCAAATCTTGAAAAACTCTCGGCTGATTGGAATAACCTAATTCCAGAGAGCAATGCTGATGCCCAGCTGGTACAGGGCTCTTTCACAAGAATAGCTCAGACCACATTATCCTCAACCTGGAGGGAATCACAAGTTAAACTGCTATACAAGGCGTATTTCACCCCAGAGAAAGGCTTGAAATGTGGGAACAATAAATTTAATAAATGTCCAAAATGTTCACAACCCGCAGCGGACTTGGTTCATATGATATGGAGCTGCCCTAAGGTGGGTCAATTCTGGAAAAAAGTAGAATACTGGTTAAAAAATATAGTAAAGATCCCTCCATTTGAAATAACCCTGAGCTATAGTGTTTTCCTGAGAAAAGACAAGGAAAAATTACATCCCCAATATAAATTAATCAACACGACAGTGGTTGCAGCCAGATATTTGATTTTTAAGAAATGGAAATCGACTGCAACACCAACGATTATGGAGATCAAAAACTGTCTAAAAAAACAATGTATATTAGAACAGTTAGACACCAATATGAACGACGAAGGGGACATTAGAAAGTTTTTCGCAAAATGGTCCCTGTTTATTAAGATTTTTTCGGCAGTGGAAATAGATTATATGATCTTCCCATTTAGAAATTCAGAACTTGTACTATTGGGGGTATGGTAGATTCCATTGGGGGGTTTTCCATTTTTTTTTTTTTTTTTTTTTTTTTTTTTTTCTTTTTTCTTTCCCTTCTCCTTGGCGGGGGGGGAGGGAAGGGGGGAGCGATACTAAGGAGCAAGTGACAAATATGACTTGTCTCCAAAAGATAAGACATAGCATGACAAAATAAGGTAAATCATGGTATATGTTGCATCTGAAAGTTTAATTTACATTAATATTCTGTGAAAAAGAATAAGCACTATGTCACTAGGTTTTACTTCTTTTCGATATGAATACCCTGAAGCTGGGGGAGAAATAGAAAAAATAAGGTTGAGACTACTTTTTTTTCTCTTTGTTTTTTTTTTTTCTTTTATTTTGAGATGCAACAGAAATAATAATAGGTTTTTTATGATCTGTATATTGTGAATATTTTTTCTGTATTTATGTATTTCTCTCTTTTTTTTATGCTGTACTGTGAACTTAACCTTAATAAAAATATATATATAAAAAAAAAAAAAACAGGGGCACTTTCATTCATCAAAGTTTACAAATCATCCATTTTGATTAAAAACTTACCTTTTTATCTTTTCACAGCTACAGCAGCTCCCCCTCCTGGAAATCCTCTCTTCACACTTCAGCAATGACTAATCCTGCTTCCTCCAATCACAGCTTTCCCCCCAGGGTGGTTATTGCCTGAGGCCATGATGTGATTGGAGGAAGCCAGATTAGTCATTGCTGAAGTGTGAAGAGAGGATTTCCAGGAGGGGGAAGCTGCTCTGGCTGTGAAAAGAAAGAAAGGTAAATTTTTAATCAAAACGGCTGATTTGTAAACTTTGATGAATGAAAGTGCCCCTGTTTATAATAGTATTTTTAAAAAACGGCTTTCATTCACCAAAGTTTACCTTCACTTTAAGGTAATTGGCATTGAAAAGTGCTCTCTGTATGAGGAGCAGATATTGACAACTTGTTTGGATATAGAGGCTTAACACATTGTCACCTAATGGCCCGAATGAAAAGCTTGGATGTGCTCCCTTTCTAGTGCAACAATTAATAAATAAATATACATGAAAATGCTCTGTAAAATTACTGAGGCCATCGCTTGATATTTGTCAACAGGATAACTTTGTAAAGATTCATAAATATAAATAGTTATGAGTATTGAAAGGAAATAATGTACAATGTTATTTGTTTGAAAATGTGGCTTTAATTATCACTTACACCAATCTGAAACATGGGCGGGACATAAACATCTGAGTGATCCCTGTTAGGAGATATGCCTTGAGGAAGTCCCTAGGACGCTTTGTCACGTGGGGGGTGAAACAGCCATTGGCGTGGACATCATAGATGTGTGACGTGGCCGGCATCACGCTACATGTGGAAAGAGAAATGTGTTTGCAACTTTGAGTGTCCATAGGATTGAAGATGGAACCTAGCACGCAATACAATTTCCTTTAAACAACTGAGGACTGATGGCATCAAACATTGATTAAAGAAAGTATTACTTTTTTCTATATTTCTCTTAAAACTGCTATATGCTGAAGAGGATTAATATGAATATTGAAAACGCTACTGCAAGGCTGAATAAATATTACATGGAGAGCAGGATTCGCATGCTCAAAAGGATTTCTAGCATTATCTCCAGTAACTGCTTGTTAAATTGAATCATCAGTTAACCATTGCTTGGGGATTTGAACGTTTTGATTGACAACTGAAATATTTGACTTTCCGTATAGATGCCGCATGTCCAAATCTAGATGAACATAGATCCTAAATATTTATCAATGATAACATATAGCCATCAGATTTAGCAATGTTATCTACTGGTAGAGGTGTTGTTCATCTGATGTTCAAATTTTGTGTATATCCCAACCTGGAAAAACTAATTTTAGGGGAGGTGGATTCACCGGCTACTGTCCCCCCCCACACACATACAAACACATCAATCTGATTAACCCTTTAGATGCCAGATAGAGCTGCAGTGCATTATTATGCATTGCATTGTGCTTCTCTATGACAACCAAAGGGCTTGGGAATATCATAAACCTCCAATCTCCAAAATGTAATATATTTTACAAACCTGGTTCTGACATCCATTAAAAGTTATGACAGCTTGACTTATCCAAATATGTCATCATTTAGTAGCATATCAAAATTCTTCTTTATGAAAATGACAGCACTAAATAAGACGTTACTTCATCTCACTGATACTTTGTCAAAATGTGGAGAATTAAGAATTAAGCAGATTAACCAGTGTTGCTACTGTACAAGTTAAACAACTGTATTTAAAGGGACATTAAACCCAAATTTTTTATTTCAATTTAGCCGGTATTTCAGCTTCTCGGTCCTTAGCTGCCCCAAGACTTTGCTAGGATTGCTACCAATCCCATTGCTTAGGCTGCAGATCTCTTCTTCCTGAAAAGAAAAGCCAGTCGGTGATCTGAGCTGCCATGATAAAATGTAAAAAATAAAGGAGACACGCAGTGACAGCTGCAGCTAGGCATTTCCAGGATGTTTTATCTATTTTGCTGATGTCTGGGAGCCGATTTTACAATGCAGGAGACTCCCGGAAATTTCGGGAGAGTTGGGATGTCTGGTATATATGTAAGTAATAGGAATCTATAGTGTGTGCTTGATTTATGCTTATACTGCAAAGATCCTCAGTTCGAGTACTAAGGTGACAGATTACTACAGTATGCAGGGTCACCCTCTTGTAGATGAGTTGCAGTTTATATAAGACTAGTCCTAAAGCCCATTCACACGGGCCATTTCTTGCAGTACAGTGGTCCCACCCCTTGCTCTCTCTCTACCCCCCTCTCCTTTGCTATCTCACCCCCTCTCTTTTGTGCTCTCTCTCCCCCTCTCTTTTGCGCTCTGTCCCCCTCTCTTTTGTGTTCTCTCTCGCTCCACCTCGCTTTTGCTCTCTCTCTCCCCCCTCTCTTTTGCTTTCTCTCCCCTCTCTTTTGCACTCTATCTCCCCCCCCCCTCTTTTGCGCTCCCTCTCTCTCCCCCTCTCTTTTGCTTTCTCCCCCCCTCCCTTTTGCTTTCTCCCCCCTCTCTTTTGCTCTCTCTCCCCCTCTCTTTTGCTTTCTCTCCCCTCTCTTTTGCACTCTCTCTCCCCCCCTCTTTTACGCTCTCTCTCCCCCCTCTCTTTTGCGTTCTCTCTTTTGCGCTCTCTCCCCCCTCTTTTGCATGCTCTCTCTCCCCCCTCTTTTGTGCTCTCTCTCTCCCCCTCTCTTTTGTGCTCTCTTTCCCCCCTCTCTTTTGCGCTCTCTCTCCCCCTCTCTTTTGCTCCATCTTTCCCCACTCTTTTGCTTTCTCTCCCCCCTCTCTTTTGCTCTCTCTCCCCCTCTCTTTTGTGCTCTCTGTCCCCCTCTCTTTTACGCTCTCTCAACCCCCTCTCTTTTGCGTTCTCTCTCTCTTTTGCGCTCTCTCTCTTCCCCCTCTTTCAAGGAGAATTAGTGCATATACTAAATACAGCTAGGAAGGGAAGCATCATAAATAGTAAGGAATTTGAGTATCTATATATCTATAAGGGTTCTGTTCTTTTACTGCATCCCCAAATTGCACAAAAACTTGATGGATCCTCCGGGACGTCCTATTGTTTTGGGGATAGGAAGTATCAACGAACATATTGGCAACAATGTAGATAGTTTTCTAAAACCAATTGTTTCTGCAGACTGCATTACCAATGTTTGGACAGGACACAAGTGACTTATTACGTAAACTGGACAGAATTTAGGTTGACTCTGATACTCTGTTAGTTTCTTTCAATGTTGAGGCATCGTATTTCTCTATTCTACATGGTATTTGAGCAGCAAGGCACAGGTATTCGAGCAGCAAGGCACTTTCTTCAAACTAGAGGGGTTAAATTTAAGAAACACCCTTTTTAATAGAGTTATTACAGTTCATCCTGCAAAATAATGTGTTAAATTTGACAGAAGATTCTATAAACAAATAAGGGGAAATGCAATGGGCGCTACATGTGCACCCTCCTATGCCTTTCTAGATCTTGGATTATAGGAACTGCTCCTAGTCTTTGAAGAAATGAATCAGTGCATTGTGACATCAGTTCCACTGTGGCTCCGCTATGTGGATAATGTGTTTGTTCTCTGGAAAGGCACCCTTGAGTCATTGTAAACATTTGTGAATGCATTGAATCAGAATAGTTTGAATGTACTCCTGACATATGACTATAGTGAATCTGAACTGTCTTTTCTTGATGTTAAATTGTTTGAAAAGAGACAGCAACAAACAACTTGTTTCTAGCTTCTAGCCATCACTCACAATCATTGATTAGGGTATTCCAGTTGGACAGTTTCTGCGTCTACGCATAAATGACTCAAGCAAAAATAAATGTGAAAATCACGCTACAGAAATGTTTAATAGGTTCCATGCTAGGGGTTACTCTCAAAGGAATTTAAATTAGCTACATAGGACACGAAAGGTAGATAGAGATACGCTCCTCTATAATAAAAAAGGACAAAACAACAAAAAATACTGTAAGGTTTGTGACACAATGTAATAGTCATTGAAATCAGATTAGAACACTGGTTTTCAACTCTGTTCTCAGACCTCCCTAACAGGCCACATTTTGAGGCTATCTGAACTCGAGCACAGGTGAAATAAACAGCTGATTAGTAAACATCATTATTTTACCTGCTCTCATCTAAAGTAATCCAGAAAACCTGGACTGTTGGGGAGGCTTATGGACAGGTTTGAAAACCAGTGGATTAGAATGATTTTAAAGGAGAAATGGCAATTTCTAATGAAGGATGAGAATGTAAAGGATGTGGTAGGTAAGGCACCATCCCTTGTAGCACATACGGCTCCTAATTTGAAAGATAGATTAGTAAAGAGCAACTATAGTAAAAGTCTAACTGAAAATGACTGGATAGAGAGACAAAATACATCCCAATGTGGCAGCTGTGTGCTATGTAAAAAAATTGTCCAAACTAAAAAATTCTTTACTGGGAAAATAATGATGTAAAATTTGCTGTATTGTTCATGTCTCATGTTCTATACCAGTAAAACTAAAAGGATGTTATAAGATAGAGTAACATAGCATAGAAATTACATAAACAAAGCAAAGGAAGGTGAAATCAACAGCAATGTTGCTTTACACTTTAAAATGTGTCATAATTGTTCAGTAGATGAGCTTAAAGTGACGGCAAACTTTGCTGAATGAAAGTCCGTTTTTTAAAAATACTATTAAAAACAGGGGCACTTTCATTCATCAAAGTTTACAAATCATCCATTTTGATTAAAAACTTACCTTTTTATCTTTTCACAGCTACAGCAGCTCCCCCTCCTGGAAATCCTCTCTTCACACTTCAGCAATGACTAATCCTGCTTCCTCCAATCACAGCTTTCCCCCCAGGGTGGTTATTGCCTGAGGCCATGCTGTGATTGGAGGAAGCCGGATTAGTCATTGCTGAAGTGTGAAGAGAGGATTTCCAGGAGGGGGAAGCTGCTCTGGCTGTGAAAAGAAAGAAAGGTACATTTTTAATCAAAACGGCTGATTTGTAAACTTTGATGAATGAAAGTGCCCCTGTTTATAATAGTATTTTTAAAAAACGGCTTTCATTCACCAAAGTTTACCTTCACTTTAAGGTAATTGGCATTGAAAAGTGCTCTCTGTATGAGGAGCAGATATTGACAACTTGTTTGGATATAGAGGCTTAACACATTGTCACCTAATGGCCCGAATGAAAAGCTTGGATGTGCTCCCTTTCTAGTGCAACAATTAATAAATAAATATACATGAAAATGCTCTGTAAAATTACTGAGGCCATCGCTTGATATTTGTCAACAGGATAACTTTGTAAAATTCATAAATATAAATAGTTATGAGTATTGAAAGGAAATAATGTACAATGTTATTTGTTTGAAAATGTGGCTTTAATTATCACTTTCACCAATCCAAAACATGGGCAGGATATAAAGATCTGAGTGATCCCTGTTAGGAAATATGCCTTGAGGAAGTCCCTAGGACGCTTTGTCACGTGGGGCGTGAAACAGCCATTGGCGTTGGACATCATAGATGTGCGACGTGGCCGGCATCACGCTACCTGTGGAAAGAGAAATGTGTTTGCAATTTTGAGTGTCCATATGATTGAAGATGGAACCTAGCACGCAATACAATTTCCTTTAAACAACTGAGGACTGATGGCATCAAACATTGATTAAAGAAAGTATTACTTTTTTCTATATTTCTCTTAAAACTGCTATACTGCTATATGCTGAAGAGGATTAATATGAATATTGAAAACGCTACTGCAAGGCTGAATAAATATTACATGGAGAGCAGGATTCGCATGCTCAAAAGGATTTCTAGCATTATCTCCAGTAACTGCTTGTTAAATTGAATCATCAGTTAACCATTGCTTGGGGATTTGAACGTTTTGATTGACAACTGAAATATTTGACTTTCCGTATAGATGCCGCATGTCCAAATCTAGATGAACATAGATCCTAAATATTTATCAATGATAACATATAGCCATCAGATTTAGCAATGTTATCTACTGGTAGAGGTGTTGTTCAT
This sequence comes from Bombina bombina, assembly GCF_027579735.1. Taxonomy (NCBI): domain Eukaryota; kingdom Metazoa; phylum Chordata; class Amphibia; order Anura; family Bombinatoridae; genus Bombina; species Bombina bombina. The sequence goes on along the minus strand of NC_069501.1, from coordinate 51,892,902 downwards.
CTGATGTTCAAATTTTGTGTATATCCCAACCTGGAAAAACTAATTTTAGGGGAGGTGGATTCACCGGCTACTGTCCCCCCCCACACACATACAAACACATCAATCTGATTAACCCTTTAGATGCCAGATAGAGCTGCAGTGCATTATTATGCATTGCATTGTGCTTCTCTATGACAACCAAAGGGCTTGGGAATATCATAAACCTCCAATCTCCAAAATGTAATATATTTTACAAACCTGGTTCTGACATCCATTAAAAGTTATGACAGCTTGACTTATCCAAATATGTCATCATTTAGTAGCATATCAAAATTCTTCTTTATGAAAATGACAGCACTAAATAAGACGTTACTTCATCTCACTGATACTTTGTCAAAATGTGGAGAATTAAGAATTAAGCAGATTAACCAGTGTTGCTACTGTACAAGTTAAACAACTGTATTTAAAGGGACATTAAACCCAAATTTTTTATTTCAATTTAGCCGGTATTTCAGCTTCTCGGTCCTTAGCTGCCCCAAGACTTTGCTAGGATTGCTACCAATCCCATTGCTTAGGCTGCAGATCTCTTCTTCCTGAAAAGAAAAGCCAGTCGGCGATCTGAGCTGCCATGATAAAATGTAAAAAATAAAGGAGACACGCAGTGACAGCTGCAGCTAGGCATTTCCAGGATGTTTTATCTATTTTGCTGATGTCTGGGAGCCGATTTTACAATGCAGGAGACTCCCGGAAATTTCGGGAGAGTTGGGATGTCTGGTATATATGTAAGTAATAGGAATCTATAGTGTGTGCTTGATTTATGCTTATACTGCAAAGATCCTCAGTTTGAGTACTAAGGTGACAGATTACTACAGTATGCAGGGTCACCCTCTTGTAGATGAGTTGCAGTTTATATAAGACTAGTCCTAAAGCCCATTCACATGGGCCATTTCTTGCAGTACAGTGGTCCCACCCCTTGCTCTCTCTCTACCCCCCTCTCCTTTGCTATCTCACCCCCTCTCTTTTGTGCTCTCTCTCCCCCTCTCTTTTGCGCTCTCTCCCCCTCTCTTTTGTGTTCTCTCTCGCTCCACCTCGCTTTTGCTCTCTCTCTCCCCCCTCTCTTTTGCTTTCTCTCCCCTCTCTTTTGCTTTCTCTCCCCTCTCTTTTGCACTCTCTCTCCCCCCCTCTTTTGCGCTCCCTCTCTCTCCCCCTCTCTTTTGCTTTCTCCCCCCTCCCTTTTGCTTTCTCCCCCCTCTCTTTTGCTCTCTCTCCCCCTCTCTTTTGCTTTCTCTCCCCTCTCTTTTGCACTCTCTCTCCCCCCCTCTTTTACGCTCTCTCTCCCCCCTCTCTTTTGCGTTCTCTCTTTTGCGCTCTCTCCCCCCTCTTTTGCATGCTCTCTCTCCCCCCTCTTTTGTGCTCTCTCTCTCCCCCTCTCTTTTGTGCTCTCTTTCCCCCCCTCTCTTTTGCGCTCTCTCTCCCCCTCTCTTTTGCTCCATCTTTCCCCACTCTTTTGCTTTCTCTCCCCCCTCTCTTTTGCTCTCTCTCCCCCTCTCATTTGTGCTCTCTCTCCCCCTCTCTTTTACGCTCTCTCAACCCCATCTCTTTTGCGTTCTCTCTCTCTTTTGCGCTCTCTCTCTTCCCCCTCTTTGCACGCTCTCTCTCCCCCTCTCTTTTGCGCTCTCTCCCCATCTCTTTTGCGCTCTCTCTCTCCCCCTCTCTTTTGCTCTCTCTCCCACTCTTTTGCTGTCTCTCTCCCTCTCTTTTGCTCTCTCTCTTCCCCCTTCTCATTTTCTCTCTCTCCCCTCTCGTTTGCTCTCTTTCCCCTCTCATTTTCTCTCTCTCTCTCTCCTCTCGTTTGCTCTCTCTCCTCTCTTTTGCTGTCGCTCTCCCTTTTTTTGCTCTCTCTCCCCCCTCTCTTTTGTGCTCTCTCCCCCTCTCTTTTGCCCTCTATTTTGCACTCTCTCCTCCTCTCTTTTGCGCTCTCTCCCCCTCTCTTTTGCACTCTCTTCCCCCTCTCTTTTGCGCTCTCTCCCCCCTCTTTTTCGCTCTCTCCCCCCTCTTTTGCGCTCCCTCCCCCCTCTCTTTTGCGCTCACTCCCCCCTCTTTTGCGCTCTCTCCCTTCTCTCTTTTGCGCTCCCTCCCCCTCTCTTTTGCACTCTCTCCCCCCTCTTTTGCGCTATCTCCCCCCTCTTTTGCGCACTTTCCCCCCTCTTTTGTGCTCATTCCCCCCTCTTTTGCTCTCTCTCTTCACTCTCGTTTGCGCTCTCTCCCCCTCTCTTTTGTGCTCTCTCCCCCTCTCTTTTGTGCTCTCTCCCCCTCTCTTTTGCACTCTCTCCCCTCTCACTTTTACGCTCTCTCCCCCCTCACTTTTGCGCTCTCTCCCCACGCTCTTTTGCGTTCTCCCCCCTCTCTTTTGCGCACTATACCCCCTCTCTTTTTGCTCTCTCCCCCCTCTCTTTTGCAGTCTCTCCCCCCCTCTCTTTTGCTGTCTCTCTCCCCCTCTCTTTTGCTGTCTCTCTCCCTCCTCTCTTTTACTGTCTCTCTCCCTACTCTCTTTTGCTGTCTCTCTCTCTCCTCTCTTTTGCTGTCTCTCTCCCCCCTCTTTTTTGCGCTCTGTCCCCCCTCTCTTTTGCTGTCTCTCTCCCCCTCTCTTTTGCTGTCTCTCTCCCCCCTCTCTTTTGCTGTCTCTCTCTCTCCTCTCTTTTGCTGTCTCTCTCTCCCCCCTCTCTATTGCTGTCTCTCTCCCCTCTCTCTTTTGCGCTCTCTCCCCCCTCTCTTTTGCTGTCTCTCTACCCCTCTCTTTTGCTGTCTCTATTTCCCCTCTCTTTTGCTGTCTCTATCCCCCCTCTGTTTTGCGCTCTCTCCCTCCTCTCTTTTGCTGTCTCTCTTCCTCCTCACTTTTGCTGTCTCTATCCCCCCTCTCTTTTGCTGTCTCTCTCCCCCCTCTCTTTTACTGTCTCTCTCCCCCTCTCTCTTTTGCTGTCTCTCTCCCCCTCTCTCTTTTGCTGTCACTCCCTCTCCCTCTCTCTATCCCCCCTCTTCTGCTCTCTCAATCCCCCCTCTTTAGAGCTCTCTGTCTCTCTGCATCTGGCCTTGCCCGGCCCGTCCGCGTCACGCCCGGCCCTGCCCACTTCACGCCCGACCACGCCCACGTTGCGCCCGTTGGCCACGCCCATGCTGCACCTGCCCAGCCACGCCCACTCCACCACACGACACCAGGTCAGTTGGAAGGTCAGGTGTGTTTGTCTTCGCACGCAGTCTCTACTGCGCATGACAGCTTCGGACAAACACACTTGGCCTTTTATTATATAGGATACTATTAATACATACAGTACATATGAGTCTTGGTTTTCTCTCTACATGTACAAGTGTCCACCCCTGGTTGCACCTCTTGTGTATAGATATATACATTTGTAATTAATAAATGATTTGTGCTTATTAATTACTTTTTGGTATGAATTTATAAATAAGATATGAAGTGATAAAATCCCTTTCTGTTTTGAGAGTATATAATTTAACTCTTACTTTCTTCCTTTTTTTGATATAGAAATTTTAGAGTAAAATGACAGCCCAACAGGAGGAGGCTAAGGGGCAGGTCCCTGCAAAACCTGTGGCAGGATTGTGACTAATTACCATAGGGTGTTATTTTGCCACTTAATACACACAGATAGAAGCGCACTCACATTAATGAACAACCAGCTCAATAACATTCGGCTAGATTTAGAGTTTTGCGGCCAAAGGAGTGCGTTAGCTAACCATGTTTTTTTTTCCCCGCACCTTTTAAATAACGCTGGTATTTAGAGTTCTCTGAAGGGCTGCGTTAGGCTCCAGACCAGCTTGAAAAACGTGCTTGTGCACGATTCCCCCATAGGAAACAATGGCAGCGTTCAGCTCCTAACGCAGCCCCATTGTTTCCTATGGGGAAACACTTTCTAAGTCTGCACCTAACACCCTAACATGTACCCCGAGTCTAAACACCCCTAACCTTACACTTATTAACCCCTAATCTGCCAACCCCCCTTAAGCTGACGCCTGCATTTTATTAATAACTCCTTATCTTCCGCTCCAGACACCGCCGCAACCTACATTATCCCTATGAACCCCTGATCTGCTGCCCCCAACGTCGCCGACACCTACATAATATTTATTAACTCCTAATATGCCCCCCCAACGTCGCTGCTACCTTACCTACACTTATTAACCCCTAATCTTCCGACCGGACCTCGCCGCCACTATAATAAATGTATTAACCCCTAAACCACCTCACTCCCACCTCGCAAACCCTATAATAAATTTTATTAACCCCTAATCTGTCCTCACTAACATCGGCGACAACTAACTTCAAGTATTAACCCCTAATCTGCCGACCGGACCTCACCGCTACTATAATAAATGTATTAACCCCTAAAGCTAAGTCTAACCCTAACCCTAACACTCCCCTAAGTTAAATATAATTTTAATAAATTAACTCTTATTAAATAAATTAATCCTATTTAAAGCTAAATACTTACCTGTAAAATAAACCCTAATATAGCTACAATATAACGAATAATTATATTGTAGCTATTTTAGGATAAACTAAATTACAAAAACAAACAAACACTAAATTACAAAAAAAAAAAATTACAAGAATTTTAAACTAATTACACCTACTCTAAGCCCCCTAAAAAATCAGCCAATCGGAATTCGAGGGGCGCCATCTTGGATGACGTCATTTAAAGGAACCTTCATTCGGACTTAGGACGTCGGTGAGGAAGGATGGCTCCGCGTCGGCTGCTTCAAGGTGGACCCGCTCCGCTCCGGATGGAAGAAGATAGAAGATGCCGCCTGGATGAAGACTTTGGACCATCTGGAGGACCTCTTCTTGCCAGATAGGATGAAGACTTCGGACCCTCTTCTGGACGGATCAGTGATACCCGGCTGGGTGAAGACAAGGTAGGAAGATCTTCAGGGGCTTAGTGTTAGTTTTTTTAAGGGGGGTTTGGGTGGGTTAGATTAGGGGTATGTGGGTGGTGGGTTGTAATGTTGGGGGTAGGGGTATTGTATGGGTTTTTTTTACAGGCAAAAGAGCTGATTTCTTTGGGGCATGCCCCGCAAAAGGCCCTTTAAAAGGCTGGTAAGGTAATAGAGCTGTTAACTTTTTATTTTAGAATAGGGTAGGGCATTTTTTTTATTTTGGGGGGCTTTGTTATTTTTTTAGGGGGCTTAGAGTAGGTGTAATTAGTTTAAAATTCTTCCAATCTTTTTTTTTTTTGTAATTTAGTGTTTGTTTTTTTTGTAATTTAGTTTAGTTGATTTAATTGTAGGTAATTGTAGGTAGTTTAATAAATTTATTGATAGTGTAGTGTTAGGTTTAATTGTAACTTAGGATTTATTAATTATTAATTGTAAGGTTAGGATTTATTTTACAGGTAATTTTGTAATTATTTTAACTAGGTAGCTATTAAATAGTTAATAACTATTTAATAGCTATTGTACCTAGTTAAAAAGAATACAAAGTTGCCTGTAAAATAAATATAAATCCTAAAATAGCAACAATGTAATTATTAGTTATATTGTAGCTATATTAATGTTTATTTTACAGGTAAGTATTTAGCTTTAAATAGGATTAAGTTATATAATAAGAATTAATTTATTTCCTTAGATTTAAATTATATTTAACTTAGGGGGGTGTTAGGGTTAGACTTAGCTTTAGGGGTTAATACATTTATAAGAGTAGCGGTGAGGTCCGGTCGGCAGATTAGGGGTTAATACTTGAAGTTAGGTGGCGGCGATGTTAGGGAGGGCAGATTAGGGGTTAATAAAATTTATTATAGGGTTTGCGAGGCGGGAGTGAGGCGGTTTAGGGGTTAATACATTTATTATAGTGGTGGCGAGGTCCGGTCGGCAGATTAGGGGTTAATAAATATTATGTAGGTGTCGGCGATGTTAGGGGCAGCAGATTAGGGGTACATAGGGATAATGTAGGTTGCAGCGGTGTGCGGTCGGCAGATTAGGGGTTAAAAAAATATATTATAGTGGCGGCGATGTGGGGGGACCTCGGTTTAGGGGTACATAGGTAGTTTATGAGTGTTAGTGTACTTTAGAGCACAGTAGTTAAGAGCTTTATGAACCGGCGTTAGCCCAGAAAGCTCTTAACTCCTGACTTTTTTCTGCGGCTGGAGTCTTGTCGTTAGAGTTCTAACGCTCACTTCAGCCAAGACTCTAAATACTGGCGTTAGGAAGATCCCATTGAAAAGATAGGATACGCAATTGACGTAAGGGGATCTGCGGTATGGAAAAGTCGCGGCTGGAAAGTGAGCGTTAGACCCTTTCCTGACTGACTCTAAATACCAGCGGGCGTTAAAAACCAGCGTTAGGAGACCTTAACGCTGGATTTGACGGCTACCGCAGAACTCTAAATCTAGGCGATTGTTCTATGGGGATTTACCAACTGGATGCAGCTTCTTAGCCCAATAATGCTTTTCACAGAAGTAGAACTTTCCTGTAGTATATAAGTCTGATCCTACCTACCACGGTCAGCACTGAAATATCAGGCAATTCCTCTCTGAACAAGGAGCATAGCAACCCCAGGCGATCTTTTCTGCCTTCATTGGGCTGCGTCAGTGAAGTGTAGCCATATTTCTCTAAGCACATTGAGCAATGATTCCACGTCTGATTGCCCCTTGTCAAGACATGGATTTCTTGCACTGTGTGCTTAGAAGAATATGGCTGCACCTCACTAACGAGGCCCACAGAAGGCCAAAACGATTGTCTGGGGTTGTAATGTTCCTTGTTCATTAACTGCCTGGTATTTCATGGCTGGACTGAGGTTACTCTGCGGGATCAGACTGATACACTTCAGGAATGTTTTCCTCTGTGAAAAGCACAACTGGGCTAGAATGCTCCTAGGTGGTAACTCGTCATAGAACAAGCTACTGAGCTGTTGTTTATTCCTGGTAGAGTGCTTCTCTGTTTGTATGTATTTGAGTTATGACCCTGGGGAGGTCTCCCTAAGGGTGATGGGAGAAACCAGACGTGGACTTCTTGCATAGTGTGCTTCGAAGAATATGCCTGCACCTCACTGACGAGGCCCACAGTAGGCTGAAACGATTGTCTGGGGTTGTCATGTTCCTTGTTCAAAGGGGAATTGCCTGGTATCTTTGTGCTGGACTGACCTCACTCATCGGGATCAGACTGATATACTTTAGGAAAGTTCTCCACTGTGAAAAAGCACAACTGGTCTAAAAGAGGCTCCTACTGAGCTGTTGTTTGTTCCTGGTAGAGCACTTCTCTTCTTTGTATGCATTGTTATTTTGTCTCTACCCAGTACTCCATACTTCCCTCTGTCCAAATAGCAGCTCTCTGAGGGGGAAAATGGGGTCTCAAGTCAGTCTGAGAACCCCTTTCCACAAAGAATCTGGAGAGCCAATTCTTCATCTTCTCCTGTGGATTAAAAGCTCTTGAAATGTTAAGGAATCTTTGCCTTCTCCTAGTAGTCAGTGATGAATACCCAGAGTAATGGCTTGTGGACTCTCAACACCTTATGAGTGTAACATAGTTTAATACAATCCTACTACTCACATCTGAAGTATTTTGTGCTACCTATTGCACTTAATTAAAGATAGTTCATAAATCAACCCACCTTTGTCTTTTAAATTGCATATACCCATAAGAAAAGAGACATCTCAGAACATCATGTCCCTAACTGGAATAATAGTATTAACCCTTTATACTACTGTACAGGGAGTGCAGAATTATTAGGCAAATGAGTATTTTGACCACATCATCCTCTTTATGCATGTTGTCTTACTCCAAGCTGTATAGGCTCGAAAGCCTACTACCAATTAAGCATATTAAGTGATGTGCATCTCTGTAATGAGAAGGGGTGTGGTCTAATGACATCAACACCCTATATCAGGTGTGCATAATTATTAGGCAACTTCCTTTCCTTTGGCAAAATGGGTCAAAAGAAGGACTTGACAGGCTCAGAAAAGTCAAAAAAAGTGAGATATCTTGCAGAGGGATGCAGCACTCTTAAAATTGCAAAGCTTCTGAAGCGTGATCATCGAACAATCAAGCGTTTCATTCAAAATAGTCAACAGGGTCGCAAGAAGCGTGTGGAAAAACCAAGGCGCAAAATAACTGCCCATGAACTGAGAAAAGTCAAGCGTGCCGCTGCCAAGATGCCACTTGCCACCAGTTTGGCCATATTTCAGAGCTGCAACATCACTGGAGTGCCCAAAAGCACAAGGTGTGCAATACTCAGAGACATGGCCAAGGTAGGAAAGGCTGAAAGACGACCACCACTGAACAAGACACACAAGCTGAAACGTCAAGACTGGGCCAAGAAATATCTCAAGACTGATTTTTCTAAGGTTTTATGGACTGATGAAATGAGAGTGAGTCTTGATGGACCAGATGGATGGGCCCGTGGCTGGATTGGTAAAGGGCAGAGAGCTCCAGTCCGACTCAGATGCCAGCAAGGTGGAGGTGGAGTACTGGTTTGGGCTAGTATCATCAAAGATGAGCTTGTGGGGCCTTTTCAGGTTGAGGATGGAGTCAAGCTCAACTCCCAGTCCTATTGCCAGTTTCTGGAAGACACCTTCTTCAAGCAGTGGTACAGGAAGAAGTCTGCATCCTTCAAGAAAAACATGATTTTCATGCAGGACAATGCTCCATCACACGCGTCCAAGTACTCCACAGCGTGGCTGGCAAGAAAGGGTATAAAAGAAGAAAATCTAATGACATGGCCTCCTTGTTCACCTGATCTGAACCCCATTGAGAACCTGTGGTTCATCATCAAATGTGAGATTTACAAGGAGGGAAAACAGTACACCTCTCTGAACAGTGTCTGGGAGGCTGTGGTTGCTGCTGCACGCAATGTTGATGGTGAACAGATCAAAACACTGACAGGATCCATGGATGGCAGGCTTTTGAGTGTCCTTGCAAAGAAAGGTGGCTATATTGGTCACTGATTTGTTTTTGTTTTGTTTTTGAATGTCAGAAATGTATATTTGTGAATGTTGAGATGTTATATTGGTTTCACTGGTAAAAATAAATAATTGAAATGGGTATATATTTGTTTTTTGTTAAGTTGCCTAATAATTATGCACAGTAATAGTCACCTGCACACACAGATATCCCCCTAAAATAGCTATAACTAAAAACAAACTAAAAACTACTTCCAAAACTATTCAGCTTTGATATTAATGAGTTTTTTGGGTTCATTGAGAACATGGTTGTTGTTCAATAATAAAATTAATCCTCAAAAATACAACTTGCCTAATAATTCTGCACTCCCTGTATATGACAGAACAACTAACAATTTACAGATTGCCTAACATGTTTCAGGTATGCTAACAAGTAACAAATACCATACTTGTATCAGTATTCAAATAGGCAAAACTAGGCAAAGCTGCTCCCATAACAGGTCATTAATTCAGTATTTATGGTGTCTGTCTAATATGTCTGAATGATCTTTTTTATTTAGGCACAAAATATTATAGTTATTTCATGATTCAGACAGACCTATCATTTAAACAGCTTTTCAAATGTACTTCTTTTATCTAATATCTTCATAATCTTGGGATCCTTTGTTCAAAAGCATATCTAGGTAGGCTAAGGAGCAGCAATGCACTACTGGGAGCTAGCTAGTGATTGGTGGCTTCACATTTATGCCTCTTGTTATTGGTTTACCTGATGTGTACAGATAGCTCCCAGTAATGTATTGATGCCCCTTTAACAAAGGATACCAAGAGAACTACACATATTTAATAAAAAAAAGTAAATTGGAAAGTTGTTTTAAATTGTGTAAATCATGAAAGAAAACAAACTGTGTTGCATGTGCCTTAAGTCATGATATGTGCCCGGATAGGATGAAGACTTCTGCCGGTCTGGATGTCCTCTTCTGCCCCATCGGATGAAGACTTCGGCCTGGCTGGGTGAACACGGCTCAAGGTAGGATGATCTTCAGGGGGTTAGTGTTAGGTTTATTTAAGGGGGGTTTGGGTGAGTTAGAGTAGGGGTATGTGGGTGGTGGGTTTTAATGTTGGGGGGGTTGTATTTTTTTTACAGGTAAAGAGCTGATTACTTTGGGGCAATGCCCCACAAAAAGCCCTTTTAAGGGCTGGTAAAAGAGCTGGTTACTTGGTAATTTAGAATAGGGTAGGGCATTTTTTTATTTTGGGGGGCTTTATTATTTTATTAGGGGGCTTAGATTAGGTGTAATTAGTTTAAACTTCTTGTAATTTTTTTTTATTTTCTGTAATTTAGTGTTTTTGTTTTTTTTGTACTATAGTTTAGTTTATTTAATTTAATTGTAGGTCATTGTAGGTAATTTATTTAATGATAGTATAGTGTTAGGTTTAATTGTAACTTAGGTTAGGATTTATTTTACAGGTAATTTTGTAATTATTTTAACTAGGTAGCTATTAAATAGTTATTAACTATTTAATAGCTATTGCACCTAGTTAAAATAAATAAAAGTTGGCTGTAAAATAAATATAAATCCTGAAATAGCTACAATATAATTATTATTTATATTGTAGCTATCTTAGGGTTTATTTTACAGGTAAGTATTTAGTTTTAAATAGGAATAATTTAGTTAATAATAGTAATTTTTATTTAGATTTATTAAAATAATATTTAAGTTAGGGGGGGTTAGGGTTAGTGTTAGACTTAGGTTTAGGGGTTAATAATTTTAATATAGGTGGCGGCAGTATAGGGGGACAGGATAGGGGTTAATAAGTTTAATATAGGTGACGGCGGGGTCCGGGATCCGCAGGATAGGGGTTAATTAGTTTATGTAGGTGGCGGCGGTATAGGGGGCGGCAGATTAGGGGTTAATATGTATAATGTAGGTGGCGGCGGGGTCCAGGAGCGACGGTTTAGGGGGTAATAAATTTATTTAGTTGCGGCGTTGTGGGGGGGGGGCAGATTAGGGGTGTTTAGACTCGGGGTACATGTTAGGGTGCTAGGTGCAGACGTTTCCCATAGGAATCAATGGGATATCGGGCAGCAGCGAACATGAGCTTTCGCTATGGTCAGACTCTCATTGATTCCTATGGGATCCGCCGCATCCAGGGCGGCGGATTGAAATCCAGGTACGCTGGCCCGGAATAGTGGCGAGCGTACCTGCTAGTAGTTTGATAACTACCAAAAGTAGTCAGATTGTGCCGAACTTGCATTCGGAACATCTGTAGTGACGTAAGCATTGATCTGTGTCGGACTGAGTCCGGCGGATCAAAGCTTACGTCACTAGATTCTTCTTTTGCCGGGCACTAGGGGTTGATAACTAAGGCGAATCAGCCTCGCCACAAATACGCTGCGGAATTCCAGCGTATTTGTGGTTGACGGCTTGATAACTAGAGGCCATTGTCTACTTTAAAATTCAATTCATTCGTTTAGGCCTAAAATTCATTCACCACTCATACATACTAAAAATTGTATACCTTATATAATAATAAAAATAAGAATAAAAAACAGTAGAACTCCTTCACCAATCTTCTTTACAATAATACTTGAAATCTTGACTAAAACTTCTAAATTGAAGCATTCAAATTAAGTTCCTCTTGATAATCCTTTTTATTATAAAAAAAAATTAGCAGTAGGATCATGCAACAAATTGGTACCAATAATACTGGACAGCAATGAAAAAGCTCCTAACAATTGCCTGCAGTGCAGATATTACGACTTTGGCAATTTCATCTTATTTAATTTATATTGGATATCAAACAAAATGCTGACAGCAATTTTATATATCCTTGATGTCCACTCCAGATTATACGGTATCTACCTTTTTGTCCTAATGGACTACACCGTTACAGTCACTTAAAGAGGGATAATACCTTGGTGCCAAGTATTTACTTCTAATTGAGCATATCAATGACAGTCACTTTAGGATCAGAGATTTCCAAATGATTAAATGTCTGTGACTTTATCTGATACTCCTCGCTGTTTTGGGAGATAAGCAACTCAAGTTCAATAAACAATTTCCAAAACCAGGTCGGTCTCTTACGTCTCCGTGTGCTCTGCAGGGATTTTCGAGCTTAATCACGCTCTCACCTGCTCTTCCTGGCGGTCCCGTCTGGCTGTATCTCTCCGGCTCTAACACACTGCTCACTGCGCGTCTTACGTCACCGGGTCCTCCTTACAGCTGTTTTCACTTGCGCAGGACTTCGGTCCGTTGTTTTCTTGTTACAGCCTTTCCAGAAGTCGTTACCTCTGCACTTTAGTACTGAATATGCAGAGCCCCGACTTCTTCTCTTACTCAGAATTTAAAGGATTTTCCAAGTCCTCACAATTTTAGAAGGTCTTGAAGAAGCCCCAACCTATAGGGGTGAAACGCCTAGAAGGGGACTGTATACACTTCTAAATTTGTGAGGACTTGGAAAATCCTTTAAATTCCGAGTAAGAGAAGAAGTCGGGGCTCTGCGTACTCAGTACTAAAGTGCAGAGGTAACGAATTCTGGAAAGGCTGTAACAAGAAAACAACGGACCGAAGTCTTGCGCAAGTGAAAACAGCTGTAAGGAGGACCCGGTGACGAAAGACGCGCAGTGAGCAGCGTGTTAGAGCCGGAGAGATACAGCCAGATGGGACCGCCAGGAAGAGCAGGTGAGAGCGTGATTAAGTGACAGCTCGAAAATCCCTGCAGAGCACACGGAGAGGTAAGAGACCGACCTGGTTTCCGAAATTGTTCATTGAACTATAGTTACTTACCTCCCATAACAGCGAGAAGTACTCCGACCTGGTTTCGGAAATTGTTTATTGAACTTGAGTTGCTTATCTCCCATAACAGCAAGGAGTATCAGATAAAGTCACAGACATTTAATCATTCGGAAATCTCTGATCCTAAAGTGCCTGTCATTGATATGCTCAATTAGAAGTAAATACTTGGCACCAAGGTATTATCCCTCTTTAAGTGACTGTAACGGTGTAGTCCATTAAGACAAAAAGGTGGATACCGTATAATCTGGAGTTTAAAGTTTAAAGATATACAATTTTTAGTATGTATGAGTGGTGAATGAAGTTTGGGCCTAAACGAATTAATTGAATTTTAAAGTAGACAATGAATTTTTAGATGATTAAATTAATTTTTAGTTTGGAGTGATTTGAGTAATAAAGTATTCATTATATCAATTTTGTGTTGTATATATATTTTTTCATTCTGCACCCGTGTTTCAGAGGCTTATAAATTAAATCGATTGATCTGGAAGGTGATAGGATTATCAGAGAGTTATTTTTATGAACCCACAGCTTCTTAGCGCCATCTAAACCAAAAAACCCTTTTTGATCTTTGACATATAACTACCTAGGAAGGAGGTAGTAAAATTGGATTGGCTAGTTGGGGAAAGTCTAGCGCTTCACATCACAGCTATTTTGTAAAAATCATCCTGAACCTAAAAGGTGGAGGACAGGTTAAGGAGCAGCAGTTTTATGACCGCTGTTTCTTAACTTCTGCTTCAGGCGAGCCGTAAACGTTGGGCCTCCGACGCAGCATCCGCTGCTTAATAAATAAAAACCTTAAACTCAGCTTGCACTGGAACTTGGGAAGAAAAAACAAACAGGAAACTGCCAAACAATCTGTTTTCAACAGGTCCATAATGTCAAATGTTAAAAACTACAAAACTCCATTGAGAAAAAAAGTGAATATAGTTTTCTGCATGATAGGAACAATGGTGGGATAATAGCATTAGAAACACATAACATAAATGAGAAATTATGAAGGTAGGAGATGAATACAAATACAGCGCTAACAATATGATAACAAAAATTGAAAAGACATTAAAGGGACATTCCAGCCCAAATTGGAATCCACATGGATGCATTTCAGTTTTGAATAGAAGCATTTTTGTTATATACCTACAGTATCGCACAAAAGTGAGTACACCCCTCACATGTTTGTAAATATTTTATTATATCTTTTTCATGTGACAACACTTAAGAAATGACACTTTGCTACAATGTAAAGTTGTGAGTGTACAGCCTGTATAACAGTGTAAATTTGCTGTCTGCTCAAAATAACTCAACACACAGCCATTAATGTCTAAACCATTGGCAACAAAAGTGAGTACACCCCTAAGTGGAAATGTCCCTCCCCGGTGTCATGTGACTCGTTAGTGTTACAAGGTCTTAGGTGTAAATGGGGAGCAGGTGTGTTATCGCTCTCACACTCTCAAATACTGGTCACTGGAAGTTCAACATGGCACCTCATGGCAAAAAACTCTCTGAGGATCTGAAAAAAAGAATTGTTGCTCTACATAAAGATGGCCTAGGCTATAAGAAGATTGCCAAGACCCTGAAACTGAGCTGCAGCACGGTGGGCAAGATCATACAGCGGTTTCACAGGACAGGTTCCAGTTAGAACAGTCCTCACCATGGTCGACCAAATAAGTTGAGTGCACGTGCTCAGCCTCATATCCAGAGGTTGTCTTTGGGAAATAGACGTAATAGTGTTGCCAGCTTTGATGCAGAGGTTGAAGGGGTGGGGGGGGTCAGCCTGTCAGTGCTCAGACCATATGCCGCACACTGCATCAAATTGGTCTGCATGGCTGTTATCCCAGAAGGAAGCCTCTTCTAAAGATGATGCACAAGAAAGCCCACAAACATTTTGCTGAAGACAAGCAGACTAAGGACATGGATTACTGGAACCATGTCCTGTGGTCCGATGAGTCTAAGATAAACTTATTTGGTTCAGATGATGTCAAGCGTGTGGGGGCGGCAACCAGGTGAGGAGTACAAAGACAAGTGTGTCTTGCCTACAGTCAAGCATGGTGGTGGGAGTGTCATGGTCTGGGCCTGCATGAGTGCTGCCAGCACTGAAGAGCTATAGTTCATTGAGGGAACTATGAATGCCAACATGTACTGTGACATACTGAAGCAGAGCATGATCCCCTCCCTTCGGAGACTGGGCCGCAGTGCAGTATTCCAACATGATAACGACCGCAAACAGCCTCATATTCAGAGGTTGTCTTTGGGAAATAGACGTATGAGTGCTGCCAGCATTGGTGCAGAGGTTGAAGGGGTGGGGGATCAGCCTGTCAGTGCTCAGACCATATGCCGCACACTGCATCAAATTGGTCTGCATGGCTGTCATCCAAGAAGGAAGCCTCTTCTAAAGATGATGCACAAGAAAGCCCACAAACATTTTGCTGAAGACAAGCAGACTAAGGGCATGAATTACTGGAACCATGTCCTGTGGTCCGATGAGTCCAAAATAAACTTATTTGGTTCAGATGGTGTCAAGCGTGTGGGGCGGCAACCAGGTGAGGAGTACAAAGACAAGTGTGTCTTTCCTACAGTCAAGCATGGTGGTGGGAGTGTCATGGTCTGGGCCTGCATGAGTGCTGCCAGCACTGAGGAGCTATAGTTCATTGAGGGAACCATGAATGCCAACAGGTACTGTGACATACTGAAGCAGAGCATGATCCCCTCCCTTCGGAGACTGGGCCGCAGGGCAGTATTGCAACATGATAACGACCCCAAACAAACCTCCAAGACGACCACTGCCTTGCTAAAGAAGCTGAAGGTAAAGGTGATGGACTGCCCAAGCATGTCTCCAGACCTAAACCCTATTGAGCATATGTGGGGCATCCTCAAATGGAAGGTGGGGGAGCACAAGGTCTCTAACATCCACCAGCTCCATGATGTCGTTATGGAGGAGTGGAAGAGGACTCCAGTGGCAACCTGTGAAGCTCTGGTGAACTTCATGCCCAAGAGGGTTAAGGCAGTGCTGGAAAATAATGGTGGTCAAGCAAAATATTGACACTTTGGGCCCAATTTGGACATTTCCACTTCGGGGTGTACTCACTTTTGTTACCAACGGTTTAGACATTAATGGCTGCGTATTGAGTTATTTTGAGGGGACAGCAAATTTACACTATTATACAGGCTGTACACTCACTAATTTACATTGTAGCAAAGTGTAATTTCTTCACTGTTGACACATGAAAATATATAATAAAATATTTACAAACATGTGAGTGGTGTACTCACTTCTGTGAGATACTGTAGGTATATATATATATATATATATATATATATACACAAATTCATATTGTGTGTGTTTATATATATATATATGTGTGTATATATATATATATATATATATATATATATATATATACTGTATATATATATATATATATATATAAAAGAATATCTAATAATAAATACAAAAAATCTGTTCTGCTATGTGCAGAACATTACATTTCTGAAATATTTACAGTAAATACATAGTTAAAACCTTTAATAAATATGAATATTGCATATATACACATAAACATATATACAGTTATGGCCAAAAATATTGGCTTTTTTTTCTCCACTTTTTTGTGTCATACCAAAATAAACAAAATAAATAAACATGAGAATACCTAAACATTTGTAATTGCAACAATTTTCTGGGCGAAGTGGTGCATTATCTGACAGAAATGCAGGGGTGCTAATATGTTTGGCCATGACTCTATATCTATCTATCTATCTATCTATCTATCTATCTATCTATCTATCTATCTATCTATCTATCTATATATATATATATATATATATATATATATACATATAAATATTAAAATATGTGTATGTATGTATGTCTATCTTAATGCCCTTTGCAGACTTTTTTCTTACACTGAGCCTTTATACCTTTTTTTGTGTAATATTTTTTTAATCATTTTTATTAGATAGCGTTATTATGAGTGTAACTGTTTTGTTCAATATATTTTTGATGTGTTTTGTGACACTTTTTTGTTTTGAGAAACAGTTAACCATATCTCTGAGGTCACGTTATACAGAAATGTGTTAAATTAAATTGTACTCAAGCGATCGCATTTACTTTCAACTTGTAATACGAGTGCTACATCTGACGCACCCAAACAGCTGTGATATTTCCGATATCGCTCGCACATTACTGTTAGCACCCCATTTGTAATTTGGCCCAAAATGCGCATAGGAAAAAGTACAAGATTTGGAATAGTGTTATTGTTATTAGTTAAGCCTTTTTTTGTGTTTATGTTGCTTGATTCAATGTAGATTTAACCTTTTAAAAAAATGATTGCAAACTGTTATAGCTGTAGATAAAATATTTAAAAAAGAAGATGATAAGTACATTTCACTTGTCTCCAAGACGCCGGAGTACACAGTAAATATAGGTTCAAACACATGAGCTAGTAATATTGTACAGTGTAAATTAATTTTGTATTCCCTACTGTCCAGTAGGTGTCACTCATGTCCTGCTATTTTGTACAATAATTCTAAAGCTAATCTTTCAACCCCACTGTAAATTTAATAGTGAGGATTTGAGATTATTTACAATCCAATACAAATTATACATAATCCTACTGCAAAATTAGGAAATTAAATACACATATATCTGTACTTAAAGGTACAGTGAACACTTTGGAATTTTAATATTTAACAATGAATATAATATTAACATTTTAATTATGTGTAGTAAAACAACCTTAATATATGCTTTATTATTTAATTTGCCCACTCGTTTCTGTAATTTAAAAACAGAATTTATGCTTACCTGATAAATTACTTTCTCCAACGGTGTGTCCGGTCCACGGCGTCATCCTTACTTGTGGGAAATATCTCTTCCCCAACAGGAAATGGCAAAGAGTCCCAGCAAAGCTGGCCATATAGTCCCTCCTAGGCTCCGCCCACCCCAGTCATTCGACCGACGGACAGGAGGAAAAAATAGGAGAAACCATAGGGTGCCGTGGTGACTGTAGTTAGAGAAAATAATTCATCAAACCTGATTAAAAAACCAGGGCGGGCCGTGGACCGGACACATCGTTGGAGAAAGTAATTTATCAGGTAAGCATAAATTCTGTTTTCTCCAACATTGGTGTGTCCGGTCCACGGCGTCATCCTTACTTGTGGGAACCAATACCAAAGCTTTAGGACACGGATGAAGGGTGGGAGAAAATCAGGTTACCTAAACGGAAGGCACCACGGCTTGCAAAACCTTTCTCCCAAAAATAGCCTCCGAAGAAGCAAAAGTATCAAATTTGTAAAATTTGGCAAAAGTGTGCAGTGAAGACCAAGTCGCTGCCTTACATATCTGATCAACAGAAGCCTCGTTCTTGAAGGCCCATGTGGAAGCCACAGCCCTAGTGGAGTGAGCTGTGATTCTTTCTGGAGGCTGCCGTCCGGCAGTATCATAAGCCAATCGGATGATGCTTTTAAGCCAAAAGGAAAGAGAGGTAGAAGTTGCTTTTTTACCTCTCCTTTTACCAGAATAGACGACAAACAGAGAAGATGTTTGTCTGAACTCTTTTGTAGCTTCTAAGTAGAATTTTAGAGCACGGACTACATCTAAATTGTGTAGCAAACGTTCCTTCTTTGAAACTGGATTCGGACACAAAGAAGGTACAACTATCTCCTGGTTAATATTTTTGTTGGAAACAACCTTTGGAAGAAAACCAGGCTTAGTACGCAAAACAACCTTATCTGAATGGAACACCAGATAGGGCGGAGTACACTGCAGAGCAGATAACTCAGAAACTCTTCTAGCAGAAGAAATAGCAACCAAAAACAAAACTTTCCAAGATAACAACTTAATATCTATGGAATGTAAAGGTTCAAACGGAACCCCTTGAAGAACTGAAATAACTAGATTTAAACTCCAGGGAGGAGTCAAAGGTCTGTAAACAGGCTTGATCCTAACCAGAGCCTGAACAAATGCTTGAACATCTGGCACAGCTGCCAGTCGTTTGTGTAGTAAGACAGATAAAGCAGAAATCTGTCCCTTTAGAGAACTCCCAGATAATCCTTTATCCAAACCTTCTTGTAGAAAGGAAAGGATCTTAGGAATTTTTATCTTATTCCATGGGAATCCCTTGGATTCACACCAGCAGATATATCTTTTCCATATTTTATGGTAAATTTTTCTAGTTACCGGTTTTCTGGCTTGAGTATCTATCACAGAATCTGAAAACCCACGCTTTGATAGAATAAAGCGTTCAATCTCCAAGCCGTCAGCTGGAGGGAGACCAGATTTGGATGTTCGAATGGACCCTGTACAAGAAGGTCCTGTCTCAAAGGTAGCTTCCATGGTGGAGCCGATGTCATATTCACCAGGTCTGCATACCAAGTCCTGCATGGCCACGCAGGAGCTATCAAGATCACCGAGGCCCTCTCCTGCTTGATCCTGGCTACCAGCCTGGGAATGAGAGGAAACGGTGGAAACACATAAACTAGGTTGAAGGTCCAAGGCGCTACTAGTGCATCCACTAGAGTCGCCTTGGGATCCCTGGATCTGGACCCGTAGCAAGGAACCTTGAAGTTCTGACGAGACGCCATCAGATCCATATCTGGAATGCCCCATAATTGCGTCAACTGGGCAAAGATCTCCGGGTGGAGTTCCCACTCCCCCGGATGGAATGTCTGACAACTCAAGTAATCCGCTTCCCAGTTTTCCACACCTGGGATGTGGATCGCAGATAGGTGGCAGGAGTGATCCTCCGCCCATTGTATTATTTTGGTCACTTCTTTCATCGCCAGGGAACTCCTTGTTCCCCCCTGATGATTGATATAAGCAACAGTCGTCATGTTGTCTGATTGGAATCTTATGAATCTGGCCTTTGCTAGCTGAGGCCAAGCCCTGAGAGCATTGAATATCGCTCTTAGTTCCAGAATGTTTATCGGGAGAAGAGACTCTTCCCGAGACCATAGTCCCTGAGCTTTCAGGGATTCCCAGACCGCGCCCCAGCCCACTAGACTGGCGTTGGTCGTGACGATGACCCACTCTGGTCTGCGGAAGCTCATTCCCTGGGATAGGTGGTCCAGGGTTAGCCACCAACGGAGTGAATCTCTGGTCTTCTGATCTACTTGAATCACTGGAGACAAGTCTGTATAGTCCCCATTCCACTGTTTCAGCATGCACAGTTGTAATGGTCTTAGATGAATTCGCGCAAAAGGAACTATGTCCATTGCTGCAACCATCAACCCTACTACTTCCATGCACTGAGCTATGGAAGGACGTGGAACTGAATGAAGAACTTGACAAGCGCTTAGAAGTTTTGACTTTCTGACATCTGTCAGAAAAATCCTCATTTCTAAAGAATCTATTATTGTTCCCAAGAAGGGAACTCTTGTCGACGGAGACAGAGAACTTTTTTCTATGTTCACCTTCCATCCGTGAGATCTGAGAAAGGCCAGAACGATGTCTGTATGAGCCTTTGCCTTTGAAAGGGACGACGCTTGTATTAGAATGTCGTCCAAGTATGGTACTACTGCAATGCCCTTCGGTCTTAGAGCCGCTAGAAGGGACCCGAGTACCTTTGTGAAAATCCTTGGAGCAGTGGCTAACCCGAATGGGAGGGCCACAAACTGGTAATGTTTGTCCAGAAAGGCGAACCTTAGGAACTGATGATGTTCTTTGTGGATAGGAATATGTAGGTATGCATCCTTTAGATCCACGGTAGTCATAAATTGACCTTCCTGGATTGTAGGTAGAATCGTTCGAATGGTTTCCATTTTGAACGATGGTACTCTGAGAAATTTGTTTAGGATTTTTAAATCCAGAATTGGTCTGAAGGTTCTCTCTTTTTTGGGAACTACGAACAGATTTGAGTAAAATCCCATTCCTTGTTCCGCCATTGGAACTGGGTGTATCACTCCCATCTTTAACAGGTCTTCTACACAATGTAAGAATGCCTGTCTCTTTATTTGGTTTGAGGATAAGTGAGACATGTGAAACCTTCCTCTTGGGGGTAGTTCCTTGAATTCCAGAAGATAACCCTGAGAAACTATTTCTAGCGTCCAGGGATCCTGAACATCTCTTGCCCAAGCCTGAGCAAAGAGAGAGAGTCTGCCCCCCACTAGATCCGTTCCCGGATCGGGGGCTACTCCTTCATGCTGTTTTGTTAGCAGCAGCAGGCTTCTTGGCCTGCTTACCCTTGTTCCAGCCTTGCATCGGTTTCCAGGCTGGTTTGGTCTGTGAAGCATTACCCTCTTGCTTAGAGGATGCAGAATTAGAGGCCGGTCCGTTCCTGAAATTACGAAAGGAACGAAAATTAGACTTATTCTTGGCTTTGAAAGTCCTATCTTGTGGGAGGGCGTTGCCCTTTGCCCCAGTGATGTCTGAGATAATCTCTTTCAATTCTGGCCCAAAGAGAGTTTTACCCTTGAAGGGGATATTAAGCAATTTTGTCTTGGAAGATACGTCCGCTGACCAAGACTTTAGCCAAAGCGCTCTGCGCGCCACAATTGCAAACCCTGAATTTTTCACCGCTAATCTAGCTAATTGCAAAGCGGCATCTAAAATAAAAGAATTAGCCAACTTAAGTGCGTGAACTCTGTCCATAACCTCCTCATATGGAGTCTCTCTACTGAGCGACTTTTCTAGTTCCTCGAACCAGAACCACGCTGCTGTAGTGACAGGAACAATGCACGAAATGGGTTGCAGAAGGTAACCTTGCTGTACAAAAATCTTTTTAAGCAAACCCTCCAATTTTTTATCCATAGGATCTTTGAAAGCACAATTATCCTCGATAGGAATAGTAGTGCGCTTGTTTAGAGTAGAAACTGCCCCCTCGACCTTAGGGACTGTCTGCCATAAGTCCTTTCTGGGGTCGACCATAGGAAATAATTTCTTAAATATTGGAGGGGGGACAAAAGGTATGCCGGGCTTCTCCCACTCCTTATTCACTATGTCCGCCACCCGCTTGGGTATAGGAAAAGCGTCGGGGTGCACCGGAACCTCTAGGAACTTGTCCATCTTGCATAATTTTTCAGGAATGACCAGGTTGTCACAATCATCCAGAGTAGATAACACCTCCTTATGTAGTGCGCGGAGATGCTCTAATTTAAATTTAAATGTCACAACATCAGGTTTAGCCTGTTGAGAAATTTTTCCTGAATCTGAAATTTCCCCATCTGACAAAACCTCCCTCATGGCCCTTCAGATTGGTGTGAGGGTATGACAGAGCAATTATCATCAGCGCCCTCCTGCTCTTCAGTGTTTAAAACAGAGCAATCGCGCTTTCTCTGATATGCAGGCATCTTGGATAAAATATTTGCTATGGAGTTATCCATTACTGCCGTCAATTGTTGCATAGTAATAAGCATTGGCGCGCTAGAAGTACTAGGGGCCTCCTGCGTGGGCAAAACTGGTATAGACACAGAAGGAGATGATGTAGAACCATGTCTACTCCCTTCATCTGATGAATCATCTTGGGCAACTTCATTATCTGTGGCAGTACTGTCCTTACTTTGTTTGGACGCTATGGCACAATTATCACACAATTTTGAAGGGGGAGACACATTGACTTTCATACATATAGAACATAGCTTATCTGAAGGTACAGACATGTTAAACAGGCTTAAACTTGTCAATAAAGCACAAAAACCGTTTTAAAACTAAACCGTTACTGTCTCTTTAAATTTTAAACAGAGCACACTTTATTACTGAATATGTGAAAAAGTATGAAGGAATTGTTACCAAATTTTCACCACAGTGTCTTAAAGCATTCAAAGTATTGCACACCAATTTTCAGAGCTTTAACCCTTAAAATAACGAAACCGGAGCCGGTTACAGTTTTAACCCCTCTACAGTCCCAGCTACAGCCTTTGCTGCGACTTTACCAAATCCAGGGGGGAATACGATACTAAATGAAGCCTTCTAGGAACTTTTCCAACTACTTTCAGATCCTCACACATGCATCTGCATGTCCTGCTCTCAAAAGTAACTGCGCAGTAATGGCGCGAAAATGAGGCTCAGCCTACAACTGGGAAGGCCCTTCCTGACTGGAAAAGGTGTCTAACACAGTGCCTGACGTTAAAAAACGTTCCCCAAGTTTATAAGTGTGAATTACCAGCATAAACATGTATAAAATGCCCAAATAAAGCAATCGATTTTGCCCATAAAAGTGTCTACCAGTTTTATAGCCCATATTAAGCCCTTTATTCTGTTTAAGACTAAGAAAATGGCTTACCGGTCCCCATGAGGGGAAAGGACAGCCTTCCAGCATTACACAGTCTTGTTAGAAATATGGCTAGTCATACCTTAAGCAGAAAAGTCTGCTAACTGTTTCCCCCAACTGAAGTTACTTCATCTCAACAGTCCTATGTGGAAACAGCAAACGATTTTAGTTACTGTCTGCTAAAATCATCTTCCTCTCACAAACAGAATTCTTCATCTTTTTCTGTTTCAGAGTAAATAGTACATACCAGCACTATTTTAAAATAACAAACTCTTGATAGTAGAATAAAAAACTACAACTAAACACCACATACTCTTAACCATCTCCGTGGAGATGTTGCCTGTGCAACGGCAAAGAGAATGACTGGGGTGGGCGGAGCCTAGGAGGGACTATATGGCCAGCTTTGCTGGGACTCTTTGCCATTTCCTGTTGGGGAAGAGATATTTCCCACAAGTAAGGATGACGCCGTGGACCGGACACACCAATGTTGGAGAAAGTAAACATTTCTAATTCTGACAACTAGATGATCATGTCAGCCTAACACATATCTGTTCCTTATTGACTTCAATTGATGACCACAAGTGTAATATGACTGGTGCAGAGTGCACTGCTTAGGACCCTATCTGTAACTACAGATCCCAATCATTATTTTTTATTTGTCATTGGGGTTTTTTAAAGAGACATGAAACCTAAAAATCAAAAGAATAAAAAGAGTACAAAGTCAATTGGAAAGGTTTAAAATTGCATTCTCTGTCTGAATCATAAAAGCTTAATTCGGACTTGCATGCTTCTTTAGAGTCTCCATTTCATCTCTTCATCCTCTTTCCTTACTCTTTTTATTGTAATAAACATGGAAAGACCATAGAAATTCAGGCAGCTGGCACCTGCAAACGTTCCTTCTTTGAAACTGGATTCGGACACAAAGAAGGTACAACTATCTCCTGGTTAATATTTTTGTTGGAAACAACCTTTGGAAGAAAACCAGGCTTAGTACGCAAAACAACCTTATCTGAATGGAACACCAGATAGGGCGGAGTACACTGCAGAGCAGATAACTCAGAAACTCTTCTAGCAGAAGAAATAGCAACCAAAAACAAAACTTTCCAAGATAACAACTTAATATCTATGGAATGTAAAGGTTCAAACGGAACCCCTTGAAGAACTGAAATAACTAGATTTAAACTCCAGGGAGGAGTCAAAGGTCTGTAAACAGGCTTGATCCTAACCAGAGCCTGAACAAATGCTTGAACATCTGGCACAGCTGCCAGTCGTTTGTGTAGTAAGACAGATAAAGCAGAAATCTGTCCCTTTAGAGAACTCCCAGATAATCCTTTATCCAAACCTTCTTGTAGAAAGGAAAGGATCTTAGGAATTTTTATCTTATTCCATGGGAATCCCTTGGATTCACACCAGCAGATATATCTTTTCCATATTTTATGGTAAATTTTTCTAGTTACCGGTTTTCTGGCTTGAGTATCTATCACAGAATCTGAAAACCCACGCTTTGATAGAATAAAGCGTTCAATCTCCAAGCCGTCAGCTGGAGGGAGACCAGATTTGGATGTTCGAATGGACCCTGTACAAGAAGGTCCTGTCTCAAAGGTAGCTTCCATGGTGGAGCCGATGACATATTCACCAGGTCTGCATACCAAGTCCTGCGTGGCCACGCAGGAGCTATCAAGATCACCGAGGCCCTCTCCTGCTTGATCCTGGCTACCAGCCTGGGAATGAGAGGAAACGGTGGAAACACATAAACTAGGTTGAAGGTCCAAGGCGCTACTAGTGCATCCACTAGAGTCGCCTTGGGATCCCTGGATCTGGACCCGTAGCAAGGAACCTTGAAGTTCTGACGAGACGCCATCAGATCCATATCTGGAATGCCCCATAATTGCGTCAACTGGGCAAAGATCTCCGGGTGGAGTTCCCACTCCCCCGGATGGAATGTCTGACAACTCAAGTAATCCGCTTCCCAGTTTTCCACACCTGGGATGTGGATCGCAGATAGGTGGCAGGAGTGATCCTCCGCCCATTGTATTATTTTGGTCACTTCTTTCATCGCCAGGGAACTCCTTGTTCCCCCCTGATGATTGATATAAGCAACAGTCGTCATGTTGTCTGATTGGAATCTTATGAATCTGGCCTTTGCTAGCTGAGGCCAAGCCCTGAGAGCATTGAATATCGCTCTTAGTTCCAGAATGTTTATCGGGAGAAGAGACTCTTCCCGAGACCATAGTCCCTGAGCTTTCAGGGATTCCCAGACCGCGCCCCAGCCCACTAGACTGGCGTTGGTCGTGACGATGACCCACTCTGGTCTGCGGAAGCTCATTCCCTGGGATAGGTGGTCCAGGGTTAGCCACCAACGGAGTGAATCTCTGGTCTTCTGATCTACTTGAATCACTGGAGACAAGTCTGTATAGTCCCCATTCCACTGTTTCAGCATGCACAGTTGTAATGGTCTTAGATGAATTCGCGCAAATGGAACTATGTCCATTGCTGCAACCATCAACCCTACTACTTCCATGCACTGAGCTATGGAAGGACGTGGAACTGAATGAAGAACTTGACAAGCGCTTAGAAGTTTTGACTTTCTGACATCTGTCAGAAAAATCCTCATTTCTAAAGAATCTATTATTGTTCCCAAGAAGGGAACTCTTGTCGACGGAGACAGAGAACTTTTTTCTATGTTCACCTTCCATCCGTGAGATCTGAGAAAGGCCAGAACGATGTCTGTATGAGCCTTTGCCTTTGAAAGGGACGACGCTTGTATTAGAATGTCGTCCAAGTATGGTACTACTGCAATGCCCTTCGGTCTTAGAGCCGCTAGAAGGGACCCGAGTACCTTTGTGAAAATCCTTGGAGCAGTGGCTAACCCGAATGGGAGGGCCACAAACTGGTAATGTTTGTCCAGAAAGGCGAACCTTAGGAACTGATGATGTTCTTTGTGGATAGGAATATGTAGGTATGCATCCTTTAGATCCACGGTAGTCATAAATTGACCTTCCTGGATTGTAGGTAGAATCGTTCGAATGGTTTCCATTTTGAACGATGGTACTCTGAGAAATTTGTTTAGGATTTTTAAATCCAGAATTGGTCTGAAGGTTCTCTCTTTTTTGGGAACTACGAACAGATTTGAGTAAAATCCCATTCCTTGTTCCGCCATTGGAACTGGGTGTATCACTCCCATCTTTAACAGGTCTTCTACACAATGTAAGAATGCCTGTCTCTTTATTTGGTTTGAGGATAAGTGAGACATGTGAAACCTTCCACTTGGGGGTAGTTCCTTGAATTCCAGAAGATAACCCTGAGAAACTATTTCTAGCGTCCAGGGATCCTGAACATCTCTTGCCCAAGCCTGAGCAAAGAGAGAGAGTCTGCCCCCCACTAGATCCGGTCCCGGATCGGGGGCTACTCCTTCATGCTGTTTTGTTAGCAGCAGCAGGCTTCTTGGCCTGCTTACCCTTGTTCCAGCCTTGCATCGGTTTCCAGGCTGGTTTGGTCTGTGAAGCATTACCCTCTTGCTTAGAGGATGCAGAATTAGAGGCCGGTCCGTTCCTGAAATTACGAAAGGAACGAAAATTAGACTTATTCTTGGCTTTGAAAGTCCTATCTTGTGGGAGGGCGTTGCCCTTTGCCCCAGTGATGTCTGAGATAATCTCTTTCAATTCTGGCCCAAAGAGAGTTTTACCCTTGAAGGGGATATTAAGCAATTTTGTCTTGGAAGATACGTCCGCTGACCAAGACTTTAGCCAAAGCGCTCTGCGCGCCACAATTGCAAACCCTGAATTTTTCACCGCTAATCTAGCTAATTGCAAAGCGGCATCTAAAATAAAAGAATTAGCCAACTTAAGTGCGTGAACTCTGTCCATAACCTCCTCATATGGAGTCTCTCTACTGAGCGACTTTTCTAGTTCCTCGAACCAGAACCACGCTGCTGTAGTGACAGGAACAATGCACGAAATGGGTTGCAGAAGGTAACCTTGCTGTACAAAAATCTTTTTAAGCAAACCCTCCAATTTTTTATCCATAGGATCTTTGAAAGCACAATTATCCTCGATAGGAATAGTAGTGCGCTTGTTTAGAGTAGAAACTGCCCCCTCGACCTTAGGGACTGTCTGCCATAAGTCCTTTCTGGGGTCGACCATAGGAAATAATTTCTTAAATATTGGAGGGGGGACAAAAGGTATGCCGGGCTTCTCCCACTCCTTATTCACTATGTCCGCCACCCGCTTGGGTATAGGAAAAGCGTTGGGGTGCACCGGAACCTCTAGGAACTTGTCCATCTTGCATAATTTTTCAGGAATGACCAGGTTGTCACAATCATCCAGAGTAGATAACACCTCCTTATGTAGTGCGCGGAGATGCTCTAATTTAAATTTAAATGTCACAACATCAGGTTTAGCCTGTTGAGAAATTTTTCCTGAATCTGAAATTTCCCCATCTGACAAAACCTCCCTCATGGCCCTTCAGATTGGTGTGAGGGTATGACAGAGCAATTATCATCAGCGCCCTCCTGCTCTTCAGTGTTTAAAACAGAGCAATCGCGCTTTCTCTGATATGCAGGCATCTTGGATAAAATATTTGCTATGGAGTTATCCATTACTGCCGTCAATTGTTGCATAGTAATAAGCATTGGCGCGCTAGAAGTACTAGGGGCCTCCTGCGTGGGCAAAACTGGTATAGACACAGAAGGAGATGATGTAGAACCATGTCTACTCCCTTCATCTGATGAATCATCTTGGGCAACTTCATTATCTGTGGCAGTACTGTCCTTACTTTGTTTGGACGCTATGGCACAATTATCACACAATTTTGAAGGGGGAGACACATTGACTTTCATACATATAGAACATAGCTTATCTGAAGGTACAGACATGTTAAACAGGCTTAAACTTGTCAATAAAGCACAAAAACCGTTTTAAAACTAAACCGTTACTGTCTCTTTAAATTTTAAACAGAGCACACTTTATTACTGAATATGTGAAAAAGTATGAAGGAATTGTTACCAAATTTTCACCACAGTGTCTTAAAGCATTCAAAGTATTGCACACCAATTTTCAGAGCTTTAACCCTTAAAATAACGAAACCGGAGCCGGTTACAGTTTTAACCCCTCTACAGTCCCAGCTACAGCCTTTGCTGCGACTTTACCAAATCCAGGGGGGAATACGATACTAAATGAAGCCTTCTAGGAACTTTTCCAACTACTTTCAGATCCTCACACATGCATCTGCATGTCCTGCTCTCAAAAGTAACTGCGCAGTAATGGCGCGAAAATGAGGCTCAGCCTACAACTGGGAAGGCCCTTCCTGACTGGAAAAGGTGTCTAACACAGTGCCTGACGTTAAAAAACGTTCCCCAAGTTTATAAGTGTGAATTACCAGCATAAACATGTATAAAATGCCCAAATAAAGCAATCGATTTTGCCCATAAAAGTGTCTACCAGTTTTATAGCCCATATTAAGCCCTTTATTCTGTTTAAGACTAAGAAAATGGCTTACCGGTCCCCATGAGGGGAAAGGACAGCCTTCCAGCATTACACAGTCTTGTTAGAAATATGGCTAGTCATACCTTAAGCAGAAAAGTCTGCTAACTGTTTCCCCCAACTGAAGTTACTTCATCTCAACAGTCCTATGTGGAAACAGCAAACGATTTTAGTTACTGTCTGCTAAAATCATCTTCCTCTCACAAACAGAATTCTTCATCTTTTTCTGTTTCAGAGTAAATAGTACATACCAGCACTATTTTAAAATAACAAACTCTTGATAGTAGAATAAAAAACTACAACTAAACACCACATACTCTTAACCATCTCCGTGGAGATGTTGCCTGTGCAACGGCAAAGAGAATGACTGGGGTGGGCGGAGCCTAGGAGGGACTATATGGCCAGCTTTGCTGGGACTCTTTGCCATTTCCTGTTGGGGAAGAGATATTTCCCACAAGTAAGGATGACGCCGTGGACCGGACACACCAATGTTGGAGAAAGTAAACATTTCTAATTCTGACAACTAGATGATCATGTCAGCCTAACACATATCTGTTCCTTATTGACTTCAATTGATGACCACAAGTGTAATATGACTGGTGCAGAGTGCACTGCTTAGGACCCTATCTGTAACTACAGATCCCAATCATTATTTTTTATTTGTCATTGGGGTTTTTTAAAGAGACATGAAACCTAAAAATCAAAAGAATAAAAAGAGTACAAAGTCAATTGGAAAGGTTTAAAATTGCATTCTCTGTCTGAATCATAAAAGCTTAATTCGGACTTGCATGCTTCTTTAGAGTCTCCATTTCATCTCTTCATCCTCTTTCCTTACTCTTTTTATTGTAATAAACATGGAAAGACCATAGAAATTCAGGCAGCTGGCACCTTTGGGTTTTTTTTTTTTTAGTTTACTAGCACCCCCTAGTACCTATACTCCCTGGGCAGTATTAGTTCAGAAGGACAGGGTTTGGTACAGGTGTTCTCTGTTCAGTTTGGTTTGTCTACAAGATACCTGCAGAATATGAATGTTCAAAGCATCATGAGAACATTCCTGGTCAAGAATTAGCAATTGCTGCAATGTTAGTTTCACATAAAGAACAAAGAAAGGCTTTATTGTAATTGTGTTATATGATGGGCATAGGCTTAAAAGGACACAATACCCACATTTTTTTTTCTTGATTTAGACAGAGCAGACAATTTTAAGCAACTTTGTAATTTACTCCTATTAGGAGCCGGCACATTTTTGGTTCAGCACCTGGGTAGCGCTTGCTAATTGGTGGCTAAAAGTAGCCGGCTGACTACTGTCAAGTTATTTTCACACCGTTAATTGTATTATGTCTTCAAAAATCCCAATAGATGTTGATAATCGTTAGATACGTTTTCTAAAAGATTGTGATTGATCGCTAGATTTAATAATAGAACATTTTTTAAAAACTGCATGCAGGTGCTGAATCAAAAATGGGCCGGCTCCTAAGCTTACATTCCTGTTGTGTGTGTTTTTTCAAATAAAGATACCAAGAGAACTAAGAAAAATTTATTAAAAGAAGTAAATTATAAAGTTGCTTAAAATTGCATGCTGCATCTAAATCATGAAAGAAACAAATTGGGTTTGTGTCCCTGTCTGTCATTGAGTGGTTAATTATGAATTTGTGTAAAACAATGATCTAAAGCTCCACACTCTGGTGAGATGATCATAGAGGTCTCGTCTGAACAATGAGGTACTTCAAAGAATTTTAGAAAGTCAAATTTTAGTTTCTCTCTCAGGTTATGGATGTGAATGCTCAAAAAGGCTCCCTAAGTATATATATATTATCAAGCAAAAAACAAAGTGGGAAGCAAGTTCTAGATAATGTAGTTTAAACATAGCCCCTAAGTACAAAGCCAGATACGGCTAATGGTGCAGACCCTTATAATTATTTATATAATTATTTATAATTATTTTATATGAATTGCCACTGTGTCCACGTAGCAACCGGCCTTTACTTTCTAAAAGATTGTGACTACTGAAGTGGAGATGCCAATCTATGTTGACATATGGGATATGCATCCTGATACCTACCATATACGGATGACCTGGTGTATCTACATGGCTGTTTCTTCGCATAACAAATTGCTTAGATCATTATCTGGCTTCTCATGTGTTCTAGACTTTCCATACTAACCATGACTGCATATGCTTAATAGGGCTTGTTAACACTTCTATGCCTGTACTGCATTGCCAGCACTTAAAGCACTACCGTATAGGGTGGAATACTGACAACTTAGATGCCACTAACCTTACCTGCCTAGGTCATACCTCCCTATAACCTTTACAGGGGTTCTGTGTGCAGCAGGGTGTAGTTGGTCAGTTAAGCATCCTATGGTTTCCTTTTATATGCATATGTTCACTCTGGCGCCTTATGCTTACCCTGACCGGTCAGGTTCTTTATTATATGGAGGTTTTTGTACATTTTGTATATATGTGTAATTTGAGTGTTTAATCTTACATTAGAGGCGTATTTCATTTTAATTTTTTTAAGGAATGCAGTGTATCTCTGGATTGAATTGCTTTTGTATACCAATAAATAAATTGATACTTATGTATACTTTAAGTTTTGGAGCAATTTCCTTTTTAAAAGAGTGCTGATTTCCCTGTCCTTTATTGAAACAAAGATAGCTATTGTTTCTTTCTTTCTGTAGCAATTCATATATACAGTTGTGCTCATAAGTTTACATACCCTGGCAGAATTTATGATTTCTTGGCCATTTTCAGAGAATATGAATGTTAAGACAAAAACTTTTTTTCACTCATGGTTAGTGTTTGGCTGAAGCCATTTATTATCAATCAACTGTGTTTACTCTTTTTAAATCATAATGACAACAGAAACTACCCAAATGACCCTGATCAAAAGTTTACATACCCTGGTGATTTTGGCCTGATAACATGCACACAAGTTGACACAAAGGGGTTTGAATGGCTATTAAAGGTAACCATCCTCACCTGTGATCTGTTTGCTTGTAATTAGTGTGTGTGTATAAAAGGTCAATGAGTTTCTGGACTCCTGACAGACCCTTGCATCTTTCATCCAGTGCTGCACTGACGATTCTGAGTCATGGGGAAAGCAAAAGAATTGTCAAAGGATCTGCGGGAAAAGGTAGTTGAACTGTATAAAACAGGAAAGGGATATAAAAAGATATCCAAGGAAATGAGAATGCAAATCAGCAGTGTTCAAACTCTAATCAAGAAGTGGAAAAGGAGCGGTTCTGTTGAAACCAAACCACGGTCAGGTAGACCAACTAAACTTTCAGCCACAACTGCCAGGAAAATTGTTCGGGATGCAAAGACAAACCCACAAAGAACTTCAGGTGAAATACAGGACATGTGGTGTGGCTGTTTTCACTTGAAGAAAGATGGGCTTCATGGTTGAGTCGCCAGAAGAAAGCCATTACTACGCAAATGCCACAAAGTATCCGGCTTACAATACGCCAAACAGCACAGAGACAAGCCTCAAAACTTCAGGCACAAAGTCATTTGGAGTGATGCGACTAAAATTGAGCTTTTTGTCCACAACCATAAACGCTACATTTGGAGAGGAGTCAATAAGGCCTATGATGAAAGGTACACCACTCCTACTGTGAAACACTGAGGTGGATCGCTGATGTTTTGGGGATGTGTGAGCTACAAGGGCACAGGAAATTTGGTCAGAATTGATGGCAAGATGAATGCAGTATGTTATCAAACAGAACTCATCATTTTCCACTTCTTGATTAGAGTTTGAACACTGCTGATTTGCATTCTCAATTCCTTGGATATCTTTTTATATCCCTTTCCTGTTTTATACAGTTCAACTACCTTTTTCCCACAGATCCTTTGACAATTCTTTTTCTTTCCCCATGACTCAGAATCCAGAAACATCAGTGCAGCACTGGATGAAAGATGCAAGGGACTGAGTCCAGAAACTCATTGACCTTTTATACACACACACTAATTACAAGCAAACAGATCACAGGTGAGGATGGTTACCTTTAATAGCCATTCAAACCCCTTTGTGTCAACTTGTGTGCATGTTATCAGGCCAAAATCACCAGGGTATGTAAACTTTTGATCAGGATCATTTGGGTAGTTTCTGTTGTCATTATGGTTTAAAAAGAGTAAACACAATTGATTGATAATAAATGGCTTCAGCCAAACACTAACCATGAGTGAAAGAAATGTTTTTGTGTTATCATTCATATTCTCTGAAAAATGGCCAAGAAATCATAAATTCTGCCAGGGTATGTAAACTTATGAGAACAACTGTGTATATATAAAAATATGAATAAATAGAACATATTCTGCAATGTGAAGGGCTGCACACTTGACAAAATGTGATTGGGTTTGCATGCGAGTAGGGTGTTAGATTTTTCTCCACTTTTCATGCTCCATTTAATTATATGGGGGAATATGTTAAAGCAGGTTGCAACATTTGAAGTTCGGCTTTTTGTTTGAGTCTGGATAGCGCACGTGTAAAAATTTTTATAAATTCTGCCAGGGTATGTAAACTTATGAGCACAACTGTATACGTATATATATATATATGTATTAAACAGTTTTGTAGCACACCTTCGGCTTAGTGCACTTTCGCTTATCACACCTCCAGGTTAGCGCTCGAGCAAAAAGTAAGAATGTGTTTTGTAGTGTGTCCCATAGAAGTCTATTAGGTGTTAGGGTGCCTAAGGCTTTCACTAAAACACTACGATTTTAATACTAAGAGGCCAATTTAACAAAGGTTTTGCGGACCTGATCTGACAGTGCGGATCAGGTCCACAAGACCTCGCTGAATGCGGAGATCAATACACTCTCTGTATTCCGCATTGCACCAGCAGCTCACAAGAGCTGCTGGTGCAACGCTGCCCCCTGCAGACTCGCGGCCAATCGGCCGCCAGCAGGGAGGTGTCAATCAACCCGATTGTACTCGATCGGGTTGGATTGCGGCGATTCCTGTCCTCCTCCTCAGAGCAGGCGGACAGGGTTTTGGAGCAGCGGTCTTTAGAGCCTCTATGAGGCTAGAATATGAGTAGCGCGCTATCTGTTGCGCTCTTTGCACGCAACTGGAGTAGTTTGAGTATTGCAAGTTGAAAGAAAACGTGTTTGCTTGAGAGCAATTGAAGTTAACACATGTGGGGATAGCGCAACCTCAGAGCTCTGGTTAAAT